>NW_026020168.1:0-18672 GCF_900185275.1 Solanum verrucosum
ATGGTCAAGCGGTGCTCCGGTCCCTACATGGTGACATCATGTAGGCATAGAGTATGCGTTAGTACGTTTGAATGTACTAAGTATGTGGGATGCAATGCAATGCTACAATAGATGGACATCATAGGAAAAATGCATAATCATACCCGATAGATAGCACATAAATGAAATGATGTATATAATGACGCTTACATAAAAATCATATTTAGTGGGACGTAGTACATGTGTGGTGAGTGACCATCAATATAGTATTTCCAAGGCCTACCACCCCCTTGGAGAGGCGAAAGAGGTACAAACCCCTCAATGTGGTTACCCGGGCCTACCACCCCCCGAGCTAGGGACCAAGGTACCAACCCCTCGATATGGTTATACGGGCCTACTACCCCCCGTACTAGGCAACCAAGGTACAAACCCCTCGATACGGTTATACGGGCCTACTACCCCCCGTACTAGGCAACCAAGGTACCAACCCCTTGATACGGTTACCCGGGCCTACAACCCCCCGAGCTAGGCTTGGTCGACTCACACACTATATAGAGAAAATCATATACATGTATCCATTTCATCATCATTTCAATACTTATATAATCATCCGACTCATAGGACGTACATTGGACCTTCCATTTCATAAGAATTCTATAAATGGCATTTTTCAAACATATGGTGGGCTACTTGTTCATGTAAAAAAAATCATGTGTTTCAAGAGTACTAAGTCCAACCATTTCAAAATCCATATAAAACAGCCCACCAACAACATACATATATATATAACATATATAACAACCTTCATAATTTGATCATGGGGGCATGAAACCATAAACATCATATAATCATTCCATTTCATGATAATATACAAAAATAGACCATAATAGGATGTGTAGTAATAATTCCATAATTCAAGAGTTCATAAATGATCATAAGGACCCATAAACTTGAAGTAAAATAGAGGATAAATGGTTGGACTTGTGGAAAGGAAGGTTTCCAAATCAACCCACATACCTCAACTTTGGAGAATTCTTGATGAAGATTGGAATGGAGAATTGCTGAGATTGAATCTTGAATCCGGAATTAAAGCTTGGGATCCTTGAATTTGGTTGATGATCTTGGTGGAATTTTGGAGAGGGTTTAGAGAGAGTTTTTGGATGTTTGAGAAATGTTTTAGAGACTTGGAATGAACTAATGATATATAGGGAATATCATATGCCCTTTTGGAAAAAAAATTGTCCAACACTTAGAAAAATTAATGGGCGGGTGAACAGTGTTTCGACTTACTGGAAATGGCACTTTTCTGCCGGCGAGGTTTTACGAAAATGGTTATAACTCCTTCATCCTAACTCGGAATGAGGCGAAACAAATTGCGTTGGAAAGCTAACTCACAAAGCTTTAATTTTGATAGTTTGAGCTCCTTCCAGTTCCTTGTGTGCTGAGAGATATGCCCCTTTAAAGTTGACCCTCAAAATCGCATTTTTTGCGATTTTCGAATTTTGATACGGTTGTTCTAAAATTCGGGTTAGACTCATTTCCCACTCAATTTGACCCCTAAACAAGAATATGAAGTCGGATTTCCGAAATCATGCACGGATTTTGAGATATATGGAAATTACAATTATAGGTGTTTCCGAAGCACATTTTCGGGCATTTTTGGGGTCGTTTCAATATCTCCCCCTTGGGAACATTCGTCCCCGAATGTTAAAGAAACATACATGAGAGACACAAACATGGAAATTTCAGCCCACATAAGGATGCAACAATGCACTTACACCTTATTTCAAAAACCTCAACATAATTGTAAAACCACAATGAACCAATTGTCAACTTAAACATGAATGTATGCAATGACATTATCATGTTTAGTGATGTTCAAGGAGAAACTACCTTCTCCTAGTCATAACACACCAACATCAACATTTCTCATGTTCATAGGAGGAACTACCTTCTCCTAGTCATTACATAGTCCATACAGCATTAAGCACATATGCAAGTTTCCATGTTCAATAGCACTCTTTCAAGGAGAACTTCTCAACTCCTTACTAAGACATGCTCATACCTTATTTTCATGAAGTACAATAGATCACTTATAACCAATGCACTACAACATGAGGGAAACAACTCATCTTTCTTCAAAAACACAAGTTTTTATGGAAATGCGCAAACCTCATTAATTCACATAAACATGGGAGGAACTACCTCCTCTACTCTTTAGGAAAGTTTCCACCACATAAGGAGCTAACATTCCATTTCATAAGAACACATTCAAGCATGTTCATTTAATTCACATCATCAAGTCAAGTATGCCATATTACACACAATGCACAACTTAGGAGAAAAAAAATCTCCATTTAAAACACACATCATACAACATGAGAGAATAGGACTACTTCTACGAACTCAATATGCATGCAACTTAGACATATTCCGTTTCATTGGAGGAATTTCCTCCTTCAACTCAAATCATGCTTATCATATGATCTTCGGCCAATTATGCAATTACTTCTTAAAAGCACATTTAAACCATTCACCTCATGAATCACATAGGTTACTTACTCTAATTGCCTATCAACATGAGGGGCATGAAACATGAAAACTCATTTTTATCTCAAAACATGAATTCTCAAAAACATACCTTTCATAAGGAAATCATCAGAATATAAAAATCACATATGACTTCTAAAACATAACATAGGCCCATCTAGGAACTCTTGGTCTCAAGCTAGAATAGGAATGGAAGAAAGAGATGAGGATGTTGGGATTTCAACAAATCATGCTTTTTAAGCACACCATCCCCTCCTTAGGAGGAAGCCCTCACTACAACCCTCAAGAAACTTTTTCCAAGCACTCCTAAAGACATAACCAAACTCACATTTTGCCATTTTTTGCAAAAGTCTATGGTCCTCAACATCTAGCCATACCACCCTTATATGACACAATCAAACACCAAATCCATAATAGGAAGAAATTGTACCCAAATGTCATCCTACTCAACAAGGTGATAACTAGTACACACTCAAGGGCCCCATATTCTTCTAACCATCCGAGCCCTATCATCAATAAAAACACACCAAGTATGCAACCCATCCATACTAAGAGTCACATCAAGGCTTAACATGCCAAGTTTCACTAAGTCAACAAGAGTATTCCTAGGGGAACAAGGTAAGAGATATTCTTCACAAACTCCTTTTTTTTCTAACTTTAAACCACTAACCGGGGTAAAATCCGAAAAAGGTTCTATTAACTCATCCGGAGAACTCTAATCCTCATAGCCTCATAAGGCATCATACAAGATAAGGTAGTACCGGAAATCAACATAACACTTACTCTCATATGAAATTACCACATACCGGTACCTTCATCCCAAAAATTCTTCCAAGTCAACCCTAGTAGCATCCTTTTCTAAGGCCGTCACTAGGATATCACTCAAGATCTCATATGAATCTACCAATTCGGGTCTAGATTGCTCCAATTCACTAAACCACATAAGGTGAGAATTCAAGCAAACCTATCTCATAAACATCAAGGACACTCAATAACCTTACCATCTAAGCATATTATCCCGCATTGGGGTAAGCCTAAACTATCTCATTACACAACATGATTCTCAAACCAATGAGGATCTCACTCCTACCCTCTTTTAAAGGAGCTTAATCACTCAACATCTCTAGGTACCACTTAAGAATCACTATTCGTCAAAATCCAACACATCATAAAACTCATAAGGACTAAGTTGAGTTATACTAATCACTCACATATGGCCATAACTAAACCCATGAATATTAAGGACGACACAAAAAAAAAAAAAAATCACGATATTCTCTTTATCAAGTCACGAAAGACAAGTATTACTAAGATTACTCCTACAAGGTTCATCACCTTAGATAACTCCTTTATAAACTCTAGAGGATCTTCCTCTATCTTTGGCCCATGGAATTTCCGCAATTCAATAAAACATAAAACACATACCGGAACCCTTAAGATCCACTACCACTCACTCTTTGAGACTTACGGGTAGACATCCTTTCTTGGTTAAACCTTAGAGGAACTTAGAGGAATTTTGACCAAGAAACCTTTCTCTTTTTCACTAAAGTTGGATTAAGACAACTCTAGACCATGTCAACCCTTATCACCACTTTTGGTGGGGTCTACCAACCAACTATGCCTAGGTATTATCTAAGCACCCTACTTAAGTGACCATACTTAAGATCAATCTTAAAATACAACAACTAACCCTTTGAAGTTGGTCAACACTTATACTTCTTATTCTTCACCTTAACTAGATGGTACATGCAACCCTCAAAGTCAACTTCAAAACACAACATAATCCCGACCTAGGGCATATAATTTCTTTTCCCATCCCCACTCTCGGATAGGCTCCTTTGGGAATCAACAATTTGACCATATGGGTTCTACCATCAACTAAACATAACCTCACAATTACCTTGCTAGGTAGGCACACTATCTCCCCCTTTGGAGTAAGCCTACACAAGTTCTTCTAACCAACACAAAGACAATTATGAAGCATTAATCACACAAAATACAACTTCATAATCTATTCCATCAAAGCTCACAAGTCACATAGCCATAATTGGCATTACAACCACTCGCTCCTTCTAGCAAGAACCCTTCAACTGGTCCAACTTTAAACACCATAAGACAAGGAATAAGAGAGAGAGCTTATAGATCTATGGCACGACTTAGAGAATGAAGAAGTGAAACATTTCCTAAAACGTCTCATAGCCTCCTACTCATAGTTGTGGTGCACAACACAACCATGAATCGGACTCTAATCAACGCGGTGTGTTGGACTCCGAGGATCTATCAACCTAGTGCTCTGATACCAAGTTTGTCACGACCCAAGCCTAGGGCCTAGACGTGACCGGCGAATGGGGAACCCGAAGGAACCCCAAACAAGCCTCATAGCGTATCATTACACATCCTTGGTCGCGGAAGCAATTAAAATGACCATAAGCAATAAGCATAATCAAAGGGGGAAATCGGGACTAAGGGAGCAAGAGAAAAAAAGAAGAAATGGTACATAAATACCATAGATGAGTCAAGCTCAAGCATAATACACAACTTGTCCAACACCACCTCTAAACATGAGTACTTAGCGGGGGCCAAGACAAACTACCGGGCTCACCCTCATAGTCAAAACATAACTAAAAAGAAAAGTCTTATACATAGCAAAAGATCATGAGCAACGTCCCCGGAATGGAGGACTCACCAATAACCTTGATAGGAAATCGTATTAGCCACGCGGAGGAGGATGGTCAAGCGGTGCTCCGGTCCCTACATGGTGACATCATGTAGGCATAGAGTATGCGTTAGTACGTTTGAATGTACTAAGTATGTGGGATGCAATGCAATGCTACAATAGATGGACATCATAGGAAAAATGCATAATCATACCCGATAGATAGCACATAAATGAAATGATGTATATAATGACGCTTACATAAAAATCATATTTAGTGGGACGTAGTACATGTGTGGTGAGTGACCATCAATATAGTATTTCCAAGGCCTACCACCCCCTTGGAGAGGCGAAAGAGGTACAAACCCCTCAATGTGGTTACCCGGGCCTACCACCCCCCGAGCTAGGGACCAAGGTACCAACCCCTCGATATGGTTATACGGGCCTACTACCCCCCGTACTAGGCAACCAAGGTACAAACCCCTCGATACGGTTATACGGGCCTACTACCCCCCGTACTAGGCAACCAAGGTACCAACCCCTTGATACGGTTACCCGGGCCTACAACCCCCCGAGCTAGGCTTGGTCGACTCACACACTATATAGAGAAAATCATATACATGTATCCATTTCATCATCATTTCAATACTTATATAATCATCCGACTCATAGGACGTACATTGGACCTTCCATTTCATAAGAATTCTATAAATGGCATTTTATCAAACATATGGTGGGCTACTTGTTCATGTAAATAAAATCATGTGTTTCAAGAGTACTAAGTCCAACCAATTTCAAAATCCATATAAAACAGCCCACCAACAACATACATATATATATACATATATAACAACCTTCATAATTTGATCATGGGGGCATGAAAACCATAAACATCATATAATCATTCCATTTCATGATAATATACAAAAATAGACCATAATAGGATGTGTAGTAATAATTCCATAATTCAAGAGTTCATAAATGATCATAAGGACCCATAAACTTGAAGTAAAATAGAGGATAAATGGTTGGACTTGTGGAAAGGAAGGTTTCCACAATCAACCCACATACCTCAACTTTGGAGAATTCTTGATGAAGATTGGAATGGAGAATTGCTTGAGATTGAATCTTGAATCCGGAATTAAAGCTTGGGATCCTTGAATTTGGTTGATGATCTTGGTGGAATTTTGGAGAGGGTTTAGAGAGAGTTTTTGGATGTTTGAGAAATGTTTTAGAGACTTGGAATGAACTAATGATATATAGGGAATATCATATGCCCTTTTGGAAAAAAAATTGTCCAACACTTAGAAAAATTAATGGGGCGGGTGAACAGTGTTTCGACTTACTGGAAATGGCACTTTTCTGCCGGCGAGGTTTTACGAAAATGGTTATAACTCCTTCATCCTAACTCGGAATGAGGCGAAACAAATTGCGTTGGAAAGCTAACTCACAAAGTTTTAATTTTGATAGTTTGAGCTCCTTCCAGTTCCTTGTGTGCTGAGAGATATGCCCCTTTAAAGTTGACCCTCAAAATCGCATTTTTTGCGATTTTCGAATTTTGATACGGTTGTTCTAAAATTCGGGTTAGACTCATTTCCCACTCAATTTGACCCCCTAAACAAGAATATGAAGTCGGATTTCCGAAATCATGCACGGATTTTGAGATATATGGAAATTACAATTATAGGTGTTTCCGAAGCACATTTTCGGGCATTTTTGGGGTCGTTTCAAGACCTCAAGGGCTTAAGGTAAGACCACGAGACCTCCAACGATCTGTGGTCAAGACCACGAGTCGTGATGATGGTTGTGATCACAGAGGCAATAGCTTTGCCAAGTTATCTTGTTTCCCATGTGCCCAAGTGGTCTTCACAAACACCTATATGAACACCGTTAAGGGAACCACGACTCGTGGTGATGCTCGTGGTATTTGAAGCAGTAGCCCCCTCAACTTAACTCAACTTATACCAACTAAGGCAATGCTACGAGCCTTTCCATGGTTAGTCGTCAGGACCACGAGCTGTGAAGTGGCTCGTGAAGGGAAGCCTTGGCTTCACACCTCATAAGGGCACACTGTTATGCCAACCATTGGTGGCACCACGGGTCGTGAAGACCCTCGTGGTCTTGGTAGGCAGTAGTTAGGCCTAGTTTTAGGCAGCCTATGTGCCCTAACCATGGCCCTTGCCCTTAACCCTTGACGTTAACCCCCACATTTTGGCTCTAGTTCAACCTATCATTTTCCGAGTCGTTATAGGTTTGTTGTAAACTGGCAGAATATTGTACTTTACCGGATCTAAGGTAAGAGCGTCAATGACAACCAATACTGAAACTGTGGTGAACTCTGTGGATACTCCAGTTGATTCAACAACAAGAGAGTCAGCCATTGTTGAAGAAAATTGGACATTAAGACATGTTATGGCACAGTTTTGGCAAGCCTGGGCCAACGGCCAAGAACCACCAACGTCTTTTCCTCATTTTCCTGAGATCACCAGTATCCAATCTTCATCTTCTCAGGTCCCGATATCAGATCCTTTCTTCGCTCCAGGGTATGGTCCATTTGATAATTGTGGCGATGGACCATCAAAAACACCCCCTCAAGGCATGCCATTCAGGAATAATCCCAATGTCACAACAGCTGCACCGATCTATACTCTCCCACAACCAACTGTGACGCAGAGAGCAGCTCAAGAGGGACAGTTCACCATCCATCCAGAGCAGTACTATACGCCTGGGATAGCATTCAGGGGCCTTAACTCTGTACAATTCAGCTCCCCTTTTAATGTTGAGAGGCTCACTCAAGGCTCAGAGCAAGACAAAATGTTTTAAAAAATGAAAAGCATAGAGAAATACATGAAAAGTATGCAAGGGCTAGGAGGGCACAAAAGTGTCGCGTTTAATGACTTGTGTATGTTCTCGAATGTCCACCTACCACCTGGATTCAAAACCTGCAAGTTTGATATGTATGACAGGCATGGTGATCCCATAGCTCAGCTTAAGAGATAGTACAATCAACTTAGGGGTTGCAGGGGGTAAAGAGGAACTGCTCATGGTTTAAATTGGTGAGATCCTGACTGGTGTTGCCTCAAAATGTTTTATAGACCAAGAGATCTCCCACTAGCAGATCTGGGTTGATATGGCTCAAGATTTTGTTAGACAATTTCAATACAATGTCGACATTATGCCAGATCGCAATACAGTTTCCAATATGAGAAAGAAGCAAAATGAAAGCTTCAGAGAATATGCTATCAAATGGAGGGAACAAGTAGCCAGGGTCAAACCACCATTAGATGAACAAGAATTGGTTTACATCTTCACAGAGTCTCAAGATCTCGATTACTTCCACCACCTGACAACGACAATGGGAAAACCATTTCACACAACAATCAAAATTAGAGAAATGGTCGAAAGTGCTCTCAAAACAGGAAGGATCGTGATCCAGGAAGCAATCAAAGCTACCACACATGCCATTCAGGGTGGTTCAGGCAGTTATGGAAATTGTAAAAGGAAAGAGGAAGTTTCTTTGCTAAAGTCAGGGTCAAGGGGTGCTTAGAAGAATTCTAATTGTCCTTACCCACCAGTTCAGGGAGTATCTAGCTATCATCACCATTACTACCCTTATGTCCCTCAATATCCATTATCTCCATCTCCATTCATGGTCTTCAATTCTCAGTCATATGTGTATTCTCCCAATCGCTCACATTTTTGGGTCTCAACTCAAGAAAACCTTCGCCCACAACTACCACCCTATCAGGTCCATTACCACCCTCCTCCTATACAAAATTATGCTCAACAGCAGGGATAGAAAATAAAATTTACTCTATTGGGAGAGTCATACTACAACTTGTTTTGAAAGTTAAGAAAGATAGAAGTGATTGAGTTTATCCCACCACATTGTCTCAATCTAACTGCTCCAAGTTTCCAGGCCAATGAAAGATGTGCATATAATTCAGAGGCCTAGGACACAACACTGATAAATGATGGACCTTGAAGGGAGCGATAGAGAAGCTAATCGATCATGGAGTGGTCATTGTGACGGATGATCAAAACACTCTCAATGTAACTAATAATCCACTTCCAGCTCAAAACAATTTAGTGGGTATGATCTACGATGATTAGGAGTACAAACTCCTTGGTAAAGTGGGAAAGTTATTTAGGAAGATCAGAGAGAAAGACATGTCGTTAAAGAGTGGAGAACCAGTCGCATCTTTGACTGTGGAAGGTGTTGATGAGTCCACAAATTGGACTCATTTAGGGCTTTATTTTTGATAAAAATAGTGTCCTCAAATGCTTATTTTATCTCAATATCTGATGAAAACTCATAAGTTTCAAGTATTTGAAGTTTTAGTGGAAGCATGGACACTTAGGCTCAAAAAGGAACAAAAAGGCTGAAAAGAGCGAAGAAGTTGAAGCCTGAGCATCGCCAAGCACACTTGGAGATTCTCCTAAGGGACGCACTCCACCCTTTGTTCCAGTATGCGAAGCCCTAAAGGAGAAGGATCAAAAAGGCGGTGAAAGTAGAAGTCGGCGCTTCGCCGAATAACTTTGGGAAGCAGTACTATACCGCCCAATGGTCCAGAACATGAAGATGCTGAAGGCAAGCATGAAACAGCGATGAGACAGAAGAAGGGCGAGTTTGCCGAGTTATTCAGCGGCCTTGACTAACCTCTCTGAGCGATCCGCCAGCACTAATTTCTGAAGTCTATAAATACTAAACTCTTTATTAAATTTAGGAGAGTCGAACCATTATTATAATTTTTACAATAGAATAGTACTTTTTTTTGGATATTTTCTCTCAAGTTTGGAGAGAGTTTTTTGGGAGACTTGAAGAAAGAAAGATTTCATCTTCCCCAAGTTGAAAGTGGGTCTTTCCCATTCTTATTCCTTTGCTTAAATCAAGGGTTAATTCCTTATACCCATTTTATTTTAGTATCATTTTAGGTGTATTTTGTTATTTCCTGATGTCTGCCTAAAAACCCCCATTCTTGGGGTGTGATTTAGCAAATATGTGTTGATATTGTTGTTCAGTCTTGCTTGTTGAATCTTAATGGTGATTTCAACTAGTGGTTGTGGTTTAATTTAATGGGTTTGTAGTTGCAAATACAAAACCACCCATGTGTTTTCAACTTTACCTAGAGGGACATCGCGAAACCAAGATTGCTAGACTGATGGCCTAAAGAGTGGGTCGACATGAGGTTCAGCTCGAGAGGGTGAGCCCCAGTCCCATATCCTAACACTCAGCTCGAGAGAGTGAGTGGGGTAAGGCTTAGGCTGTCCTTCATGCGGCAAATGGGTGTCCGAGAGGAACACATTTGAAACAGGTTAAGTTGCGCGAGAGGGAACTTATTTCCATCTAAAGCTTAGCTTAGTCACTATTATTTTGCAAACTTCCTATCAAAAGCATGTACCCAACGATTTATCTCAACTTGTACTGTGGTCACACCACAAGGACTTTTCCCCATACTTGAATTTCTTGTTATTTTTGTTTTTTGTACTACTTGTGACAAAAACCCCAATTGATATTTGACACTTTTGTGTCATCCCCTTTTAATTTACTATGTTTTTACTCGTTAATGTCTTTAGCTATGACTAATTAGAGTTAACTTTTATTTTTCTATCAATTCTCAAAACCACTCCCCTGGGACACGACGCCAACCTTTAGTTGGACTATATTATCGACGATCATAGACACTCGTACCGTAGGTTAGTTCGTTGGTCACGATAAGCATCAAAATGGTGCCGCTGCTGGGGATTGGTGTTATTTGTGAATTTTTAGATTAATAGAATTTTTGTTCTTCTTAGTTGTAGTCTACTTACCTAATTCTTAGTTCTGTCTAGCTTGTTTGTGTATTGAGACAGGATAATGATTATACATGATGGGGATGGTGGACCAATGGAGCACCTCCCAGTAGAAGTGATGAGATTCAGGGATCACATCTTGAACTTCAAGCATCTAGAAGGAGAACATTTTCATGAGTCATGGCTGAGGTTTAAAACACTATTGCTACAATGCCCAACTCATGAAATCCCCGAATTAGTTCTACTAGAATGCTTCTATAGGAGTCTGAATCCCGGAAGCAAATGGGTTAATCGACCGACTTATGCCAGGTGGTTGTGAGAAATATTCCAATGAGACTGCAGCAAAATTCCTTGACCTTGTGGCTAAAACTAACAAGGATACTGAGAAGGACCAGCAAGTGGTCATTTTGCTGGGTCAGATAGATAACTTGACCCGAAAGGTTAAGGAACTGCAGGTGATGTCCAAAGAGAAGAGAAAATGCGGACCTCATATTGAGCAGGGAAGATCTATGGACATTGAAAATAAACATATCAAAGATATATATGATATTAACCATTCTTCAAAAGCTAAATGAGCAAGATAGAGTTCTACAGAAGATTAGAGAAAATGTAGAAATGCTAAACCAGATGAGCGATTCTCACTCTAGATCTATTCAGCTAATTGAAACTCTCTTGGGTCCTGTAATGCCTCATCTCCATCAGGCACAAGGCAAGGGGTCTCCAAACGATGTTTTGCTTAACCCCAAAAGTGAAATTTAGGTTCTAACTCGCGTCGTGCCACGACATTAACTAAGGCTCTGTTTGGGAGGCAACCCAAAGCCCTTAACTATTTTAATTTTTTAATTTTTGAAATAAAAGTGTTTTGATTTTGTAGGATTGGGCATGAAAAGTTTGTGAAAAAGTACAAGATGAATTATACAAGTCCAACTGGCGAATCGCCGACTGCTACCAACACCGCTGTTTGGATCCTCACTTTGACTAAGGGCTCTATAAAACTCGGCGAGATAGAAGAACACTCGGCGGATCACCGAGTAGCGAAGCAAATCCAACTAATGTCGCCGAATGGATAAGATCTGGATGGATTTTATAAAACCACGGGTCTGGAGTTTAAACCTTTTTCATATTCTCTCACTCTTGATTTTTGCAAAATCATACATACTTAGTATTTTAAGAATTTTTGCACCTCGTAAGTATTTTAGCTGCTTTAGTAGTGCTTGGATCTGTAATAACATGCTGCTTAGCATCACAGTCTTGACCTAATCTGCCCCAAAAGGTTGGTTCTCCAGACTATGCATTTAATTATGATATTTATGCTCTCATTCCAAGTAATTTTGTCAAAAGTCATGTGTTGTGCCTCTCTGATAAATTTAGGCTATTCGGCGTGCTAAGGTGAGCTCGCCGACTCACTTGGCAGTTCGCCCAAGGAACTCCATCTCGCTTTTAAATTTATACTACTTGTAGTTAGTGTTCTGTAACTCTCGGTCAAAAGTCCTGATCGCCAAAAGTAGTTTGGCGACTCGCCGATCTATTCGGTGAGTTTTTCTGTAAGTGCATCCATCAGAACTTGATTTAGTGGTTTTAACTTCTTCCAGATTCTTTTCATAAATGGTAGATCTAAAGTTGCAGGAAGAAGCAACCCACCTCGAAGTAAAACAAAAGGAATTACAATCAAAGAGAATGCAGACGTGTTCAAAAGCAAAGTTGCTAAACTTTCAACAACTGGCGAAAAAGGGAAGTGCCAGCACAAAACAGTTGAATTGTTAGATGCAAGCACTGACAGTAATGGCTTTTATAGAAATGACCTCAACCAATCTAAAAGCAAAGGTGTGGGTTCTGATGAGGAAGATATGCTAATAGCACAGAGGGCCAAGCGGTGAATTAAGAAGTTGAATGATTCATCCAGGGCCAGGACTTACCAGGCTACCACTACTACACCTCCAGTTCCAGAGCAAGCAATGCTATTAGCACCTCAAGTGCAAGGTCCTCCGCCTAAATCTATGAATCGAGTAAAGGCTGAGGGGCTGAGAAAATTTTTGGAGGAAAAGCGTATGTCCATAGAAGGGGTTGTAGACAAGCACCCAGATATAATAGCATGTCTGAGATACCACAAGTTCCAAATCTTCACCAAACCCCGTGGCCCTATATTCCAAACTGGGTAAGAGAGTTTTATAGCGCATACAGTGCAGTAATACCCTGGCAAAAGCAACTAGCAGCAGCCTTCAAAGAAGTTGACTATGTGGTTGTCAGAGATAGAACAGTGAAGTGTGATAGTGAGGAAATCAACGTAGTCTTGGGCATGCCCACAAACATTAGGGATCACTACCAGTACTTGATTAGAACAAAGCAGCTGGATGAGATGCAAAAGTGGTTAGCCCCACTAATTGCAGACGAGACTCCGAAGTGGTTGGTAGATGGAGTTCTGATTGAAAAGAAAGAACTAAACATAGCCGCAAGGTTCTTGTTCAGTTTTATCAGCAGTGCAATTATGTTGTCCCAGAACGAGTCAATCCTTCACCTTGCCAAGGTAGCTTGCCTGGGCTGCGTCATAGAGGAGACTTAGATAAATTTGGGTACAATCATCGCTTCAGAGATACTCTTGCATACAAGGCAGAGCCAAACCTCCCTTCCATTCCCAATCTTGATCACAAAATTATACAAAAGATCCCGAGTACCTCGAGATACCAATATGTGGAAGTGATGGCCATAACCTCTACTGATATATGAAGGATCGAAGACGAGTACCTTAAGGATCAAGTAGAAAGGAAGAAGGCAGCATCGATGGAGTTAGTCAACACAGAATCATCACCTTTAAAGGCATCTCTGTCTGCTCTGGCCCCTTGGCCTTCTGGTATATCCATTTCCATTGTTACTCCCGCTAATACTCCAGGTTCTTCTGCTGCTGCACAATCGCCAAGACCCACTACTGTTGTTGTTGTTTCCCAGCTTCCACTCACCCGGGAGTCCCTACTTCGGATGGGACAATTGGCTCTTTGTGCTAATCGTCGAGCTGCTAGCCTAGAGGCCTCTATTCCAGGCATGATCCGGATTGCCTTAAATGATGTTGTGACACCTCTATGTACTACCATTGATGCCCTAGTAGCCAGAATAGCGGTGTATGAGCACAACCAAAGGTCCACAGAGGAGGTGACAGCTTTAAAAGTTGTCATCACTGAACTACGAAAAGATATAGACCACATGAAGTCCATCAATGTGTCCATGGTCTTTGGAACAATAGAGATTCCAGATATGCCCAAAATGCCTCAGACTACCGCAGGACATGGAGATGGAATGGAGCATATAGCCGATCCTGAACCAAGAGGCAGAAACTTACGAAGAGATGTTTGAGGAAGTTACAGCGGATGACATAACCGAGACTGAAGAAATCATGATAGATGTTGTTGTGCAAGCTTCTTTGGCAAAGTATCCTGCTGCTGAATCCAGTGGAGCTGGTCCTTCTGGTGCTCACTCTGGGTATTGATGCCCAAACAAATGAAGCGACCTATTAGCCAGGATCCCCTCTTTACCTCCCTCTATGTCCTTCGTTATATTTAAAATCTTGGTTAATTTTATGTGCATTTGAGGACAAATGTTTTTCATTTGTAGTGGGGTGAGGCCCACCTTTTGTGTGTGTTATTTGTGACTCGTGTTTTACTCAGTATTTAGGCTTTGAGCTATCATCGTGGTTAATACTACTTTTTCTGCTGATGTTTGAGCTTGTTGCTCCGCTTATTTTTAATTGCAAAATGATTTTGACCCTTCAGGAAAAAATTTGAATTTTTCGCACATTTTTTCCACCCCTCATGAGTTGAATGTGGTTGTTCTTTTGCAAAAATTTGAGTCTCATTTTTTATCAATACCGATGAATTAAATAGTGCTCTCAATTGAACAAACATGAATGTACGGCTATGATGAGGCCAAATAAAGTTGCATAAACAATATGTGAACTCTTTGCATCTCGTTGTGATTAGTCATTTATCGAATTGATTCTCTTGTAATGATCATTGCACACTAGCGAAAGTGTATAGTCTTGTTTCACTTAAGTTTCGATGCCTTGTGTGATTAGCTTCCTTTGAACCATGCATGAATAAACCTAGAATTTTCCCCGTTAGACTAATTGATTTAGAAAGGTGTCCTCTTGAGATAATATTAGGCAACTTTAAAGAGTGTGAGCCAAATTTAACATATACCTCTTCTGTGGCCTACCTATGAGTGTGTGAAACTCTCTTGAACCCCCTTTGAGCCTTACCTTTCATTGGAAGAACCTTGATGAACCCTAGACCTTACTTGACCCACTACCTATAACCCTCTTGATTTATGGTTTAGCGAATAGCCAACAAAGTCCAAAAGTCTAAGTTTCGGGTGTGGTGAAAAGGAAAAGGAAAAGTCAAGAAGTGCAAGAAAAGTCACCCTTAACCCATGGTGTTGCAGAACAATCGAAACCCTTCAAACAAAAAAAAGTATGTGGAATAAAGTACAAAGGAAATCGGGTTTCCAAGCAATTCATGGAGGTGAATAAAAAGATGACTTAGAAGCACTAGAAAAAGAATTGATAAAGGAAAGAATGGAATGCCTTGAGAATACCACATCTCACGAGGAAAGAGTCACTGAGCCTAAATAACCATACCTTTGAACTCATCCCCATTACAAGTCTTAGAAAGACCTTTTTGATCTTGAGTGAGCTGGACCGAAGATCGATCGGAAAATAAGGCAAGCCTATGGGTGAAAACATGCATTGTGTTCCTCTTTTAGAGTGTGAGCGTTGCATTTGATTCCTGATCTTGAATTTATTAAACTTTGTGTGTGAATGTAGAATCATTCTTTATGTGAGGGCGTTTAGATACTTTTTGTTGAGCTTGAACTTGCACAAGTAGCAAGTATTGCGAGCATGAGAATCTTTGGTAATGGTGTGTCACAACTTGAATCTTTGAGTACAGAATTGATCCTGCATAAGTAAATTGAGTCTTGTTGTGTACATTCATGATTGAGTCTTGTGTAGCACTATTTGACAAACCCTTTTTGAATGGATGAACTCAAGTTTGCTTGATGAGTCCACAAATTGAACTTATTTAGGGCTTTATTTTTATAGAAATAGTGTCCTCAAATGCTTATTTTGTCTCAATATCTGATAAAAACTTTTATGATTTAGGTATTTGAAGTTTTAGTGGAAGCATGGACACTTAGGAGTAAAAACGAACAAAAAGGCTGAAAAGAATGAATAAGCTGAAGCCTGATCATCACCAAGCACATTTGGCGATTCGCCTAAAGGACACACTCTGCCCTTTGTTCCGGTACACGAAGCCCTGAAGGAGAAGGATAAAAAAGGCGATGAAAGAAGAAGTCGGTGCTTTGCCAAATAGTTCCACGAAGCCGTACTATACCGCCCAATGGTCCAGAACGTGAAGATGCTGAAGGCAAGCACGAACAGCGATGAGACAGAACAAGGGCGAGTCACCGAGTTATTCGGCGGCCTCGACTAATCTCACCGAGCGATCCGCCAGCACTAATTTATGAAGTCTATAAATACTAAACTCTTTATTAATTTAAGGAGAGTCGAACCATTATTATAATTGTCACAATAGAATAATACTTTTTTATATATTTTCTCTCAAGTTTGGAGAGGGTTTTTTGGGAGACTTGAAGAAAGAAGGATTTCATCTTCCCTAAGTTGGAAGTGGGTCTTCTCCATTCTTCTTCCTTTACTTAAATCAAGGTTTAATTCCTTATAACCATTTGATTCTAGTATCATTTAAGGTGTATTTTTTTATTTCTTGATGGGTGGCTAAAAACCCCCATTCTTGCGGTGTGATTTAGCAAACATATGTTAATATTGTTGTTGGGTCTTGCTTGTTGATAGGTTAGATATATTTTAATGGTGATTTCACCTAGTGGTTGTGGTTTAATTTAATGGGTTTGTAGTTGCAAATACAAAACCACCCATGTGTTTTCGGCTTGCCTGAGATGGATGTCGTGAAATCAAGACCGCTAGACTGATGGCCTAAGGAGGTCTACATGAGGTTCAGTCGGAGAGGGTGAGCCCTAGTCCCATATCCTAACACTCAGCTCGAGAGAGTTAGTGGGGTAAGGTGTAGGCTGGCCTTCATGCGGCAAATGGGTGTCCGAGAGGAATGCATTTGAAACGGGGTAAGTTGCCCGAGAGGAAACTTATTTCCATCTAAAGCTTAGCCTAGTCACTATTATTTTGCAAACTTCTTATCAAAAGCATGTACCCAACGATTTATCTCAACTTGTATTGCGGTCACACCACAAGGACGTTTCCCAATACTTGATTTTGTTGTTATTTTTGTTGTTTTTACTACTTGTGACAAAACCCCCAATTGATATTTGACACTTTTGTGTCACACCCTTTTAATTTACTATGTTTTTACTCGTTAATGTCTTTAGCTATGACTAATTAGAGCTAACTTTTATTTTTCTATCAATTCTCAAAATCACTCCCTCGAGACACGACCCCAACCTTTAGTTGGGTTACTATATTATCGATGATCGTAGACACTCGTAGCGTAGGTTAGTGTCGTTGGTCACGATAAGCATCAGGTGTCAATCTTGATACCAAAATTTTGTGTATTTCGGGGGTTTCGAAAGGGATTGAAGTTCGAGTGGGTATGCCAAAGTTGTATGTATAAAAAGGCTTTTCATTAACACAAAGAACCAAAGTTGCTTGGCAAAGGTTGGAGAACCTATCTTTGTTAAGCCCGTCCAGCAGCTTCCAGTAACTAATTTAAATGCTCTTCCTTGGAACTATAACAAAATTGTTGTGGTTTACCGAGGAAAGGAAATTGTTGAAGCAGGAGGGCTGACACGTGATGGAAGATTTTATTCTCCAAAAGATTTGTGAAAAGGGAAGATGGCACAAAATATCCAAGTACCACTAAAGAAAGAAGTTACAAAGGAAGAAGCAGAAGACTTTCTAAAAAAGATTAAGGTTCTAGATTACTCTGTTGTGGAACAATTGAAGAAAACCCCTGAACAAATTTCAATATTTTCTCTACTCTTACACTCAAATGAACATCATTGTTTGTTGACTAAGATTTTGAATGAAGCACATGTATCGAAGGAGACCACGGTCAATCAGTTAGAGAAAATGGTCAAGCGTATCTTTAAGTTGAACACCATCACTTCACTAATGATGAGTTGCCCACTGAGGGAACTGGACACAACAGAGCTTTGCTTCTTACACTGAAATGTGAAGGAGGTCATGATAGATGGGGGATCAAGGGTAGACATATGTCCTCTCTCTATGCTGTAAAGCTTGAAAATTAATCGTGATAGAATTCGCCCCAGCAATGTATTTGTTCGAACTTATGATGGCTTAAGGCGGGATGCCATTGGTGAAATTAAGTTAAACATGACAATTGGACCAGTGGACTTTATGATTGTGTTCCAAGTAATGGACATGGACACATCTTATAATTTTCTATTGGGATGGCGATGGATCCACATAGCTTAGGCAGTCCTATGAACTCTGCATCAAGTTGTTAAGTTTGAATACGACCATCAGGAAATCATTGTGCATGGGAGGATGATTTATCTATTTACAGAGATCCATCTATTCCATACATTGAGGAAAAAGAAGGATGTGATTCTATTGTTTACAAGTCTTTTGAGGTTATACCAGTCGATCGCTTTAAAGAAGGAGACCCCATCATCCTACCACGTCTCTCTTTTTCTCTTCA
>NW_026020168.1:618772-820152 GCF_900185275.1 Solanum verrucosum
AGCTTAATCTCAGACAAAGGAGGTGGTTAGAATTACTCAAGGATTATGACATGAGTATTTTTTATCACCCAGGCAAGGCTAATGATGTTGATGATGCCTTGAGCAGGTTGTCTATAGGTAGTACCGCCCATGTTGAGGAAGAAAAGAGAGAGTTAGCGAAAGATGTGCATAGACTTGCACGATTAGAAGTCCGACTAATGGATTCCAAGGAAGGAAGAGTAGTGGTAATGAATGGGGTTGAATCTTCATTAGTGTCAGAAGTGAAAGAAAAGCAAGACCAAGATCTTATTTTGCTTGAATTAAAGGCAAATGTTCATAAGCAAAAAGTATTAGCTTTTGAACAAGGGGGAGATGGTGTATTGAGATATCAAGGTAAATTGTGTGTACCAATGGTGGATGGACTCCAAGAGAGGATCATAGAGAAAGCTCATAGCTCCAAATACTCCATTCATCCGGGTTCCACAAATATGTATCATGACTTGAGAGAGGTATATTGGTGGAATAGTATGAAGAAGGGCATTACAGAATTTGTCGCTAAGTGTCCAAATTGCCAACAAGTTAAAGTAGAGCACCAAAGGCCCAGTGGTTTGGCACAGAACATAGAACTTCCAGAATGGAAGTGGGAGATTATTAATATGGATTTCATCACAGGTTTACCAAGGTCTCGCAGGCAACATGATTCCATTTAAGTTATTGTTGATAGAATGACAAAATCAGCCCACTTTTGCCGGTAAAGACCACCCATTCGGTAGAAGATTATGCTAAGTTGTATCTTCAAAAAGTGGTTAGACTTCATGGAGTTCTGGTCTCCATTATTTCAGACAGAGGTGCGCAATTTACTGCACAGTTTTGGAAGTCATTCCAAAAAGGCTTGGGTTCAAAGGTGAACTTAAGTACTACATTTCATCCTCAGACACATGGTCAAGCAGAGCGCACTATTCAGACCTTAGAGGACATGTTGAGGGAATGTGTGATTGATTTCAAAAGTAATTGGGATGATCATCTACCTCTAATTGAGTTTGCTTACAACTATAGTTACCACTCAAGCATCCAAATGGCTCCTTATGAAGCTATTTATGGGAGAAGATGCAGATCTCCTATTAGATGGTTTGAAGTTGGTGAAGCAGGGTTGATAGGACCAGATTTAGTTCATCAAGTTATGGAGAATGTGAAAGTGATTCAAGAGAGGTTGAAAATGACACAGAGTCGTCAGAAATCCTACACTGATATTAGGAGAAGGGAGTTATAATTTGAAGTACATAGTTGGGTATATCTAAAAGTTTCACCCATGAAGGGTTCTATGATGCTTGTTAAGAAGGGGAAGCTTAGTCCCCGGTATATTGGACCTTATCGAATATCCAAGAGGATTGGCAATGTAGCTTATGAGTTGGAGCTACCATAAGAGTTAGCAGCGGTTCATCCGGTATTTCACATCTCCATTTTGAAGAAATGCATGGGCGATCTTTCATTGATCATACCAACTGAAAAATATTGAGATCAACGATAGCTTATCTTATAAGGAGATCCCTGTTCAGATTCTAGATCGCCAAGTTCGCAAGTTGAGAACAAAAGAAGTAGCATCAGTCAAAGTCCTTTGGAGGAATCAATTTGTTGAGGAAGATACTTGGTAAAATGAGGAGGATATGAAGAAGAGATATCCACATCTCTTCGAATCCGGAAAAGTTCCAAATCAAGGTACTAATCCTTTATTGGTATTTATTTATAAGTTGGCATGTTGTTTTGCATTTGCTTATGGGCGGTTGAACTCAATGTTTCATGTTACACCTATAGTCTAGTAAGAGTAACTCATTTGGGGAAGAATGTTCCCAAGGGGAAGATATTGTAACATCTCGCAAATTGAATTTACTAAGAAGAAGCTAATAATTGAAAATAGTCATTTTTGGGAAGAATCAAAATCTGAAAATTTTGTTAAGTTAGAATAAGTTGAGTTTTGGACGACTTTAAACAGCCATAACTTCTAACTCAGGATGAGTTAAAGGAACTTCCAGATATGGTAGGAAATCTATTGGAATTATCTTTCCAACGCCGCTGAGTTTGCATGATTCCAAGTTCGTATGAGTGAGTTAGGCCCTTTGGAAGTTGGGATGTTGGAATAATGAAAGTCCAATAAGTATTTTGAAAGGGTAGTTTGGTCTTTTCCTTGCCCAATTATTTTATTTCGTTTTTGGTAATTAAGTTAGGGTTTAATCAGAATTAGATCAGTTTAAGCTCTTACCAAAATATGCTAGAGCTTGGAGAAAATAGAAAAGAAGAGGAGAAAGGAGAAGAAAAGCAAGATTCGTCAAGATCATCGAGTTTAGCTTGTGGATTTTCGTCGGGGGTGATCCCTACAAGGTATGTGAGTTCACACAGTGTTGGGTTCTTTCACCCACGCACCAAACATGTTTAATTCAGCATGTATTCATCCTAAAATTGAATGTTTGAATGTTCTTGATGTGTGTTCTTGAATTTACTTTCGTTTTTGAATTTGGGATGATATTGAGGAATTCTTGAGAGTTTAAGGTCGATTTTAGAGATATTTTGAGTTAGGTTCTTGGGTAGATTTGCTGGGTATCTGAATCTAAAGAGAATTGGGGAAAAAGAATCTAATTTAGGTGATTCGGGGTTATATAACGAAGAAGGAACAAGTCGGCAGAATTTGGGTACTAGGTCCGCGTCGTGGACCTGTTCCTCAGAATTGGCAATTTTTTCTTCGCGGAGCGGAGCGGTCATGGACCGTTGTGCCTCAAAATTGATTTTGCAATAAAAAAATTAAATGCATCTTAGCGTCGCAGACCAGCTTTCAGGCATGATTTCTTGATATTTTCTCATGTTTAGCTATCTAAACTAATTCCTAAACTTCATGAGATCTTTCCTATCACAAATCTCAATCCTTGAATCCATAATTCAATTCAAGGATCAGTTAAGAGTCCAGTCAAGAAAAGTTAAGAGCCAAGTCAAGAGAAGTTCATAGAGTCTTCCAAGAGTCTTTTACAAATGATTTAACTTTGTTTTAAGACTTGTGTTTTGAGTTCAGTCAAGAAAAAAGTTGAAGTTTATTTCATCAAAAGAATATGGGGGCTATGTCTTCCCAAAGAGTTTAAAATGTTGTCACATTTAAACAAGTAAGGAAACTTTGATTTCCAAAGAGCCTTCGGGATAGTATTCAGAAAGGAGTAATCACTTTCTAAATGAAGCTAGAGGGGAAACTTTGATTTCCAAGATAGCCTTTGAGCTAAGTTTTTCAGCACTAATCTCAAATCACAGAAAGAAGTATGTATTTAAACATAAGTGCTAATATTATATTTTTGAGAGTAGTATTGAGCACCGATATGGGGGAGAGTTTCGACAACTCACAACCCCATAAACCATGTAGCCATTGATGTTTGCGTAATCAAGACACAACTTACAATTCGAGTGTCTACGATCGTACAATAGTAATATAACCCAACCAAGGGTTGGGGTCGAGTCCTAAGGGAGAGGTTTCTGAGAATTAAGAGTTAAGCGCGAATATGCTAGAGTTAACCATAGCTAAAAACATTATAGAGTAAAAACATGATAAATCTAGGGGTTGAAATGAATGGCAATTATCAATAGGGGGTTTGTATTCAACTAATGACAAAAATAGTGAAAATATAAAGATGTGAATTAGGGAGACGGGATTCTTGGGATGTGATAGGATTATGGGATAAACAACACAATCGGATAAATCTATTGATAATCAATTTCTGAACATTTGTAATTAGGGTAGACTTTAGTAGGGGTAAATTCTCTCTTGAGAAACTTACCCAGAATAACCTTGGTTTCTCTCGAACACCGAGTTGCCGAAATTAAGCACAGCCTCCGCCTTAGCCCATTCACTCTCTCGAGCTGAACGTGTGGGAAAAGGCCTAGGATTCACTCTCTCGAGCTGAACCCACGACGACCCAATAACCACCGGCTATTGATTTAGTAGTCTTAGTTTTAAAACCTCTCTCTCTCGCAAGCTAAAAACACTAAGATGAAATCGTATTTGCAACTACAATCCCATTAAGTTAAAACACAACTATTAAACGAACCACATTTAAACAACAAATATACTAATAATAAACAATACCCAACCGAAAATTTAACCCATATTCACAAAATCACACCCCAAGAATTGGGATTTTAGCTAGACATAGAAAAAAGGAGGAAAATGATAACAAATCTAAGTAACATCAATTGGGAATGATTTATATTCACTTCAAACAAGTCTAGGATAAAGAATCTTCAACATCCACTTCCAATTTATTGGAATTGGAAGTCTTCAAATTTTCAAAAGCGAAGCAAAAATGTTCTCTACTTGAAAACTTGGAAAATAAAATGTTGTATCTGAAAATGCATACTAAGATAAAAATTCAAGCTAGTATTATTAGTTGTCAAAAGATGTGTTGCGAAGGATCACTCAGCGCAATTAGTCGGGATCGCCAATGCACTCGGCGATCCTCCCTTTGGTCTGCTTCATCGCCTTCCAGTTGTTACCTTCAACATCTTCGCTTTCTGGATCATTGGGCGATATAGTACTGCTTCGCGGAAATTTTCGACGACGCGCCGACTGCTTCTTTTCATCGCCGAATTGATCTTTTCCTTCAGGGCTCAGCACACTGGAACTTTGGGCGAGGTTAAGGCCATTCGGCGATTCGCCTAATGCATTAGGCTATCCTTAGGCCTTCTTTTCTTCGTCTTTCCATCCGTTTTATTCCTTTCTGCCAAGTAGTGTACATGCTTTGCCTCAAACTCCAAATACCTGAAACTTAAGGATTTACACCAGTTAGTGAGACAAATTATGTATTTGAGAACACTAATTCTATTTAAATGAAGCCCTAAATGAGTCCAAATTATGGATTCATTAGGAATCATGGGTAGAAAAGGGTCATACATTTTAGATGATTCCTTTAGTGCTTTTTAGCATAGACTAGTGGATCAACTTAATAGTTCAGGTTCTATACCCTCGGTAAGGTATAGGACGGCCTTGGCAGCGTGAGGCAAAACGTTGTATCATCACAATAGCTCTTACATGATGGTTGTCGGTTATAGAAACTCCCATAGAAATAATTGTATTCTTATATACACAATTATTTGTATTTTTACATACATTTCAGAGTTTTAGTGTATATTTGCATACACACAGAGTTGACAACATGTTGTAAACAACTTTTCTTTATATTGCACTTATTTTAAACTGCTTTATATTGAAATGAGTTCAGTTATGTTGAGTTGAGTTAAGCCAGGTAAGTGTTCCTTTCAGATTCTTTTCAAGCTTAAATTGTTTTTAGCATTCCAACTCGCATACTCGTACATTCAATGTACTGATGCCAGTTGGCCTGCATCTTATTATGATGCATACATAGGTAACTAGGATCGACATCCAGTGCATCGTTGATCCAGTGAGCAGTTCAGAGTCTGTTGGTGAGCATCCTTGCATTGCGAAGTACTCCTTTACTTTGCTTTCAATAATTTTCATTGTTAGGATGATCGGGTCTTATCCCGACATCCCTCTTTGTTTTAGAGGATTCGTAGACAGTTAGTAGTTCAGTTGTCTTTATGGTATCATTTCATATGTTAAGACTTAAGTTGCCATTTTTGGCCAAGTTGAATGTTTGACTTTTAAGCATTCTCAGTATTTTATTATTCAAGTAAGTATAGTGCTATTGATCATTTATAAATATGAACAAAATAGCAAGTTTCAATCTCAAGCTTTAAGAAAAGCAGGGTATCTTCAAGAAGAAAAAATACTGATTCTGTGTGAATTTCTGTCTCATATCTAACAAAAATAAATGAAAAACTAGTTTTTCAACAATACCTCTTTATATAAATGAATTAGGTTTAGGAGAACTTTCTTACCTTAACTGAAGAAGGAAGTAACGATTTGTGATTTCAAG
This sequence comes from Solanum verrucosum, assembly GCF_900185275.1. NCBI lineage: Eukaryota > Viridiplantae > Streptophyta > Magnoliopsida > Solanales > Solanaceae > Solanum > Solanum verrucosum. Next base: position 624,676 of record NW_026020168.1, read on the forward strand.
CTTCTGTAAACTGGAATAAATAGTTACAATTTTGGGAGCATGATGAAGAGATGTGAAGTAGTGCATCCTTCATTTACGGGATTTGAGGAAGAGTTGTTCAGTTAATTTGTTCTATTTTGCTGGATTTGAAGCTCTATTAGGGTTTTACTGTTGTACGTTTCTTGTTCTTTTTCTAATTCTTTTCTTTCTACTTCTTATATTATATTATATAATTAGTTGTATATATGTTTCTTATTCTATTTCATTTCATTTTACTTCTTCTATTTATTTATATATATATATATATATATATATATATATATATTAATTAGCTGTAAGTTTATACTATATTAATTAGATGTACGTTTTTTACTTCCTATATTATATTAATTAGCTGTACGTTACTTGTCTTCTGTTATATATATATATATATATATATATATTACTATTATTATTATTATATTTTGTTCCTACACTAAACTAAAATATTATAAAATATCTACTTAATTAAATAAAACATTGTAATCATTTATCCTAAAGTAAATTTCTTCTATTAAATATTTATAATTTGAATGTGTTTATGTTAGCCTACTACTTAATTGGAAAAAAATTAACTTTAATCTTCTTATACTTAATGTCGTTCTTAGTCAATCTGCTCATCAATTATATTATATAGTCTTTTCATCTTATTTGTAAATTTATCTTATTCTATTTATTACTTGTAGCCTTTTCAATTTTTACCGTGTCTCCTTTTATTAATTAGTTGTATTATATTAATATTATTATACTAAATTTTAAAGGTCATAAGCAATTATGAAATCAAAATTTAAAAAATGAAAATAATTATAAGAAAGTAATATTACATTTATTTGACACATAAAAATATGTGTCTGAATAAATCCTTTTACTATATATGACTTTTCCACTTCTCTTAGTTAATTAATTCAAATAACTTAATAATAGTATTTGACCTTATTAAACATGTACCTTTTGGAATCCTAATCATGTACTCCCTCCGTCCATTTTTATTTGTCATGTTACGTTTTTCGAAAGTCAATTTAACTATAATTTTCATAATTTACATTAGTTCGATATAATAAATAAAAAATTTAGATATTCAAAAACTATACGAAAAGTAATTAAATTGCAATATTTTTTTTCATGTCAATATGATGAAAAAATATATCATAAAATGTTAGTCAAAGTTTTTATAGTTTGACTAAAAAAAATGAAACTATGACAATTAAAAGTGGATAGAGGTAATAATTAGTATGTCATGCCTTGGATAAACCAACAGTTGTATTTGAGGTACTATTGTTACAGACTTACACTGATTTAGATATTTCTTATTTACTATTAATATATTTAAACCTTTTCACATAAATATTATTTGTGATAATATTTTTTCTTATTTTATTTACTATTTTTTTCCTTTGTTTGCTTTAATATAATATTCATAACTCTTATGATGTTCATATTCATAACCTCTAAATAATTAATTTAAAATTTTAAGATATCTTTTGATATTCCTCTATTTTATCTATATAAATTCAACTTCTCATATGACCCTCAAATTAGTCATGTATGACTTCATTAGAAGTTTATTACTATTAACCAAACTTATGTTCAAGTTTAGAGTTAGTTGCTTAAAACAAATACATTTAAACACTAAAATACGCCCTTCATTTTGTATTTAATTTCTTGTCCCACTTTTAAAAATTTATTTATAACTATTGAATTTTACTATTTATTACACACATGTTTTTATACAATTATAATTGTTCTTAAGATTTTAAAGAACATATATGGGACACACAACTCAATTCTTACTAAAACTTAAATATAGAATTTGCAAGAAACTTTCCTAGCAACCTATCAATTTGGCTAGGCATCTTCCCTAGCTAAAACATAGCTAGGGAATAGCTACAAAATATTTTCCTAGCTAAACCAAAATCCTTAAAGAGGGAAAAATTGTGCCAGACTAGATTTCCGGTAAAAAAATTGGCGCCAATTTTGATTTTCCGCCAAAATTTAATTGAGATTTTGCTTGGAAAGGTCCCAAGCAATGTATTAGCTAGGGATTGTTCATAGCTAATTCCTAGCTATTATTTGACTAAATTTTCAGACCAAAAAGTTTATTAGGAAACAAGACATTTCTAGCTAAATCTGACGCTAATTTATTGATTAGCTAGGAATATTAGTTCTCTAGCTAAATTCGTAGCTAATAGCATGTTTTCTTGTAGTGGTTGATGAGTCCACAAATTGGACTCATTTAGGGCTATATTTTAATAGAAATTGTGTCCTCAAATGCTTATTTTATCTCAATATCTGATGAAAACCCTTAAGTTTCAGGTATTTGATGTTTGAAGGAAAGCATGGACACTACGTCGAAAAAAGGAATGAAGAGGCTAAAAAAATGAAGAAATTAATGCATGAGGATCGCCGAGTGGCGACTAGGTGAGTTGCCTAAGGGTCTTACTTCACCTTTTGTTCCAGTGTGCTGATCCTTGAAGGAAAGGATTAAGTCGGCGGAAAAAGGGAACAGTTAGGGCATTGCCGAGAAGTTTCGCGAAGCAGTACCATATCGCCTAATGACCCAGAGCACGACGATGTTGAAGTCTGGTGCAAGACGGCGATGAACTACACCAAAGGGTGAATCGTCGAATTGATCGGCGATTTCGACTAACAACGCTGAATGATCCGTTGCAGCACCAATCTGTGAAAACTATAAATACAAGTTAGAGTTGTAGTTTTAAGAGTCGAATAATTATTATAATTTCCATATAGAATAATACTTTTGATATTTTTGCTCTAAGTTTGAAAGGGTTTTGAAGACTTCAAGATCCAAAGGATTTCATCTTCAAGATTTGGATTTGGATCTCTTGGATTCTTCAATTTTGGCCTGTATCAAAAAATGAATCTTCATACCCAGTTGAATGCGAGCTCAATTTGGTATAAATTTCTATCTCTTATACATGTGTAGCTAAAAACCCCAATTCTTGGGGTGTGATTTAGCGAATACGGGTTAAGATAATTGTTAGGTCTTGCTTGCTGATAGTTTAATCGTAGTTTAATTATTATTTTGTTTAGTAGTTGTGGATGAATTTAATGAATTTGTAGTTGCAAATACAAGTTTATTTATGTGTTTTTGGCTTGCTCTAGAGAGAGGTCGTAAAACTAAAACTACTAAATTGATGGCTGGTGGGAGTGGGTCGACATGAGGTTCAGATCGAGAGAGTAAATCCTAGTCTCATTCCCACACACTAAGCTCGAGAGAGTTAGTGGGTTAAGGCGTAGGCTGGTCTTAATGTGGCAAGTTGGTGTCTGAGAGCGCATTTGAAATGGGGTAAGTTGCTCGAGAGAGAGCTTATCCCCCTTAAATTTTAGCCTAGTCACAATTATTCTATGAATCTTCTATCAAAAGCATGTACCTAATAATCTAGCTTAACCCATATTCCCATCACATCCCAAGGATCCCCTCTCATTAATTAGAAATCCTTGTTTAATTTTTTGTATTTACCTTACTTGTGACAAAACCCCCCATTGTTAATTGACACTCTTGTGTCCCCTTTTAATTTACAATGTTTTTAATCATTAATGTCTTTAGCTACGACTAGTTAGAACTAAATATTATTTTTTTATTAATTCTTAAAACCACTCCCTTGGGAACGATCCCAACCCTTGGTTGGGTTACTTAACTATTATATGATCGTAGACACTTGCATCGGAAATTGTGTCTTGATTTCGTTTAGTAGTTGTAGATGAATTTAATGAATTTTTACTTGCAAATACAAGTTTTTTTTTTATGTATTCTCTACTTGCTCGAGAGAGAGGTCGTAAACTAAAACAACTAAATTGATGGCATGTGGGAGTGGGTCGACATGAGGTTCAGCTCGAGAGAGTAAATCCTAGTCTCATTCCCACACACTCTGCTCAACAGAGTGAGTGAGTTAAGGTGTAGGCTGGTCTTCACTCGACAAGTGGGTGTTTGAGAGGAATGCATTTGAAACGGGGTAAGTTGCTCGAGAGAGAGCTTATCCCCCTTAAAGTTTAGCCTAGTCACAATTATTCTATGAATCTTCTATCGAAAGCATGTACCCAATAATCTAGCTTAACCCATATTGCCGTTACATCCCAAGGATCCCCTCTCATTACTTAGAAATCCTTGTTTAATTTGTTGTATTTACCTTACTTGTGACAAAAACCCCTATTGTTAATTGACACTTTTGTGTCCCCCCTTTAATTTACAATGTTTTAAATCATTAATGTCTTTAGCTACGACTAGTTAGAACTAAATTTATTTTTCTATTAATTCTCGAAACCACTCCCTTGAGAACAATCTCAACCCTGGGTTGGGTTACTAAACTATTGTACGATCGTAGACACTTGCATCGGAAGTTGTGTCTTGGTTATGCAAATATCAGGGATCCTAACCCAGCATTTTGTAAACTCTGTGACATTGGAAAAAGGATTCAAAGACCTTCAATTTGATATCTCATGGGCCACCTAATTCTTTATCTGTTGAAAGTTATTATCGTTTAAAGTTGACCCAAAAACTCAAAATATTAAGAGTAGCTTGAAGATTCTTAATTTAGATTTTTCGAAGTCCGAGGTGTTACAAAATTCTAACCAAAGGCCAAATTTTCTATCATTTCCAACTTAGAACCTCAAAACCTCATATTGACTCCGAATCTAAAACTGACAACTCTTTGAAACCTAATTCCACTTTCTAGGATTGATGAAATCAATAGAATTCCATTTCCACACTAAAACTCCCAAAAGTCACCAAAAACCACTTTTTAAAAATTATAGCATTAAAAACTCAAAACTTACAAAATTCTCACTTTTAAACACAAAGTTTGAAACCAACATTCAAAACTCAATCATGAAAGACTGGGGTCAAGATCAATAGGGGAAAAATGGTAATTTCACAAAAATTAGAAAAATTACCAACCGGGTCATTTTAAGGATGTGCTCAACTTTTACTTGACTAGCCGACACATTGATGCCCTTTCATACATTGTTTTTACTACTCATTATCCTCTATAGAGTTAATTGCTACTATTTGTATATTCAATATTTGATTTTTTTCCTCTTCATAGATGATTTGTTGCAAAACATGGAATCGGGCCTAGGCAGTGTATACAAACTGCTTGTGTCCATTATGGCCCCCTCATACTCTGAGTACATTAGTACTGGCTTTAGGGAGCTACATAGGTCCAACATCACCCGCACAGAAAGAAGGTAGGTCTATACATTTAGTTACTTATGGTCCTACTACATACTCTACATTCATATGTGTGTCCTATCACCAATATACTTGTTTATTCATTGCACCCTTTATTTTATAGGGGGCGGTTGGATTATGTTTGAGCTTTGTACCTTTCAAACTTATGGGTGTCCAATTAGATTATTATTCACTATTGTCATTGATCTTTTAGCTAATTGGTTTTGATTCTGGAATCATGGTATTTAGTCCTCTTGACCCTTAGTGGTTGACTTGTATCTTAGTTTACTTGTGATTATGTTGTGTTCTTTCCTTCTAGGGACATTGTTGATTCTGTTCCTTATTTCTTGTACCCTAATTATGTATGTTATTTCTTTCTATCATATTATCTCCTATTTAGTTATTTGTGATATGTTATCCTTATTACTTGTTGTTTATACTTGTGTTATCTTTGGCTCTCACTCGGTTCATGCCTATTGAGTACCAATTTTCGTATTAATACTACACTTCTTCTCCCTGTAGATCATAGTTTGAGTTTTTGCCATTGATTTGAAGTCGTGCGGAGCAACTTTGAGTTTGGAGACTAGGCTAGCTTGTACTCATATTATATTTCTAAAAGTTAGTACTCTTATTTCGATTAGACGCTCAATTATCGACTGATGCCAAGTCTTGTGATGGTTCCTTGTGTTATATTTATGTTGATAACCTTTTCTTCATTTAGTCATTAATTATATGTTTCTTGATGTAGACGTCTGCATGATAGTCCGTTGCTTATGGCTCTAGGCTAAGGTCTAGGCTTACCAACATGTGGGTTATAGTAGGTGCCGTCATGACCTTAGAAATCGGGTCATGACATAGTGGATTTGCATCGATAAGACAAGCACTCATCATGCGATATGACAATTGCATTACGTTGCACTTGCACCCCATCATCATTCTTGACATTTATGAGTGAGTTTATATGTTTGTGGATATTTGGATGTGCAATGTGATAGTAATGTTATGGATGCATATGTATATGTGAATTACAATGGGTATATGTATTGTGTTGTTGCCTTATATGTGAATTGTTAGGTTGGGTTGGTATGATTCCTATGATGGTTGTAGTATGTCGAGGTTTTGATGGTGTGTTGGAGTACTTGTGTTCTGTTTTTCTTTACTTAGGGTTAGTTATTAATGCTTGCTAAGTGTCATTGTTGTTTAGTACTCTCTTCCTTGCTATAACGACCCGTAAAACGAATAAGTGAAACTAGAGCCTAACGTGTGTGTGTTTGACCCCAAAGAAAACTTAGAGCCACCCAAATGTGGTGACCTACGGATGGGGTTCACGCCCCGTAGGTCTATCCACTGTCCATGGATGGCCTTCGTAGGTCGAACCCTACAGCAGCCTTCAAGACCAAGCCCCAGCCATGAACCACAAATATCCAGGACGGTCTGTGGACCCATCTACTGTCCGTGGATTGGGTCTGTGGTCCACACCTGTAGTTTCTGGTTTGGCTCGGCCAAGTGTAGGGGTGTTTTGGTAATTAGTTAATTAATTATTTTAAGAATATAGACGGTTATTTTAGGTGTATTAAGATATTTTAAGAGTATTAAAACAATAAAATACTATTTTAGATTTCATTATTCAAATTCCCCAAATAAAAACCCCTCCTTCTCCAAATATCTTCTCTCTAGAACTCAATTGAAGACCAAGAAAAGAAGAAGACTTAGGGCTTGAAGAGGAGGATTAATTGAGTGGATTTTTGTGGAATTCATCTATTAAGGTATGGTGGTCTTGATCCTTGTCTAATTTTCCATTCAAGGAGCCAAATCCAAAGTGGTTTCAAAGTATGAAAAATCTAGGGTTTCATTCAAGCTCATGGGTTCTTTCATCAAACATTTTCAAATGGTTTCTAAGGACAAATTATGATTGTATTGGTGTTTAATTGATGATTTATGATGAAAATACTCTATGAACCCATGATTCATCTTAATTTTTAAATTGTGCCTTATGAAGTGAATTTGTTGATCCTGAATGAATGTTGATGAATTATGCCTAAATTGATTTAGATTGTTGAATTGTATCATTATACATGCCTTAATTGTAGTAAATTTTTGGTGTGTTGGTGACTTTTGATCATGGCCTTGAAAGGGCAAGTTATGACCTAATTTACATGTTGAAGTAGAATTGTGCTTGATCTATTGATCCACTTGAAAGGTGGAGGTGTTTACTTACTATTTATAATGTGAAGGATATGCATGTTATTTCAATGATAGAATGATGATCTTGTAAAGAATGTAAATGTGTTGTGATTGAAAACATATTCTCACTTAACACTCATGAATGTTGATGATGGAATGTGAAGGATTCTATAATGTGATATTAAAAATCTTGAATTAGTAGGCTTAGGTGCCCTCTTCTTGACAAATGAAAACTATGTTGAATGTGATCTCTCGAATTGGTAGGCTTAGGCATCATTTTCTTATGTAATGAATGTATCTTGACTTAATGTCTTAATATCTGGAATCGGTAGACCTAATGTTGGTAGCCTTTCATAAATGAATGAATGAATGTCTAGAATTGATAGACCTAATGTTGGTAGCCTTACTATAAATGACTTATGAAGTATTCTAGGCTAAGCCTTGGATTGGTAGACCTAATGTTGGTGGCCTTTTATGAGGAGTCTAGGTTCTAATGTGATGTTAAACCTTGAAGCGGTAGACCTAATCGTTGTGGCCTCCTTCTTGTGTGAAATGATGAACCTAAAAATGGTAGACCTAATGGTGGCGGCTCTTTCTAGGAAAGTCAATGAGTTGTCCTTAATGTACCTTGAAACGGTAGGCCTATTGGTGGTGGCCCTTTCTTGGGAAAAGTACTTTGGGTCGGTAGGCCTAATGTTGGTGGCCCTCTCAAGTACAACAATGTAATGTTAAAGAAACTACTCTATGGGAATGAAGGCTAAGTACCGAGAGGATATGGTTAGATGGAGGTTCTCCCAACGTTAGGCCGAATCTCAATGCACGTCTTTCAAATCCCATAACTATGTTCCCACATAGGTCATAGCTAATGGATCCACCTAAGCTAGATGAACCGGTCTTCTTTTGGCAATGAGACCCCCTCTTTACGGTGTGGGGTTTCATGACACTGGATTCCATGTCAAGCTAATATGGTCTATGTCGGTTAAACACTTATTCCCATCACGTGAGATGTGCACTCTAGTTACTTGATAGGTACTACAAAGTGTAGGTAGTTGTATGGGATACAATCTACATATTGCACGAGTAGGCTTTGAAAGGGCTATGGTGAGTTCTCTAAGTCTTAATGACTAAATGTATGAAAATTCTCTGAATGCATGAATGTGTCCGAAATGAACCTAATGAAGAATGTTGGATTAAAAGGTTAAATGTGAAGATGCATGCTATACTTAGATTCTATTATGATTACTTCCTTGTTATGACTTATTGTATACAAATGTGCCTTTCTTATGGCGACTTCAAAGGAGTACTTAGTGTGAGTAGTTGTATGGGATGCTACTTGCACATTGCACAAGTATGACTTAGAGTTTTCTTAGGTGATGGTCCTTTTGTGATGATATGACTATTTTAATGTTTATCTCTTGGTGTGAGTATTGTTGATGATGGAAAGGTTAAATGGTAAGTTCACTTTTGGTGACCTTTATGTGTTGCCTTAGTGTGGATGGTGGTATGGGACGCTATCCATACATTGCACAAGGTATAGCATGAGGGTTGCTTGCGGTGAAGGTTTAAAGTGAAGGTAATGGTTTATATGATGATTATGTTCAAATGTGGTGAAAATATGACTTGAAAGTTAGTTGTGACTTATATTATGCCTTTTTTATCAATGTTCATGAAGTTTTACCAAAATGGCATAAAAGCATGACTTTCAAATCAAATGTCCTTTTTAAGCATGTTTTTGCATGTCTATCATACTTACTACTTAATTGTGCTAACCCATTCTTCTTCTATGTTTTACTACAAGTGTAGGTTCCGGCAAGTGAGTTGCTTACCCCTAGTTGAAGTTTGGAATGTCCTCATGGATTTGAGGTCAAGGACTCTTATGTTTCATTTTTTCATGTAATAGACATTTAGTAGTTTTCGATTGTAAAGGGTTGTGTCCCTAGTTATGTTTTGAGATTGTGCCTAAGATGGCCATGTGAGACTTAGACTACCGCTGTGTCTTTTGAAAGATTTTAACGAGTATGTTGAATTGTTTGAATCGTATGGTTTTAAATAAAAAGTTTTAATTCCGTACTATTTCTATTATCTAGCAATGAATGAGCTATGAGGCTTGTATAAAACCCCTTCGGGGTCAAGTACGCCATGTCGCATCTAGGAGCTAGCCTTTGGTCGTGACCATTGCTTTCTACACCTGTGTAGGTTAAGTGCCTTGATTATCTTGATTATCTTTCTAATCTTCTTCTAAGGCTTGCTTTTAGAGTTCGTGGCATAGCTTCTTGCCTAATTGGCAGACAATACGTACTCTTCCATTATGTCTTTTTTATTCTAGAAATAGAGATATTCAAACATGTATTTATTTTTGAATCTATTGTAATACTAAGAGTCTTGTACATGTGACACCAGGTTTTGAGGGTTATTGAGTAATAATATATGTTTTCCCCATGTTCATGATATGTTTTTCCATTATTATGTTATAACTACTGCATTTATATTATCGAGGTTTGATTACGCTAATGGAATAAGATAGGTTCCATCACGTCAGCTTTTTGGGTGGTGACATAGGCAATCCTATTAACATTTTAAATCAACAATGACCTTCGAGATAACTCCTTTAAAGAGTATCACTATTCAACTGAATATCAAAAATATCCTAAATAATCGAATTAACATGACACAATGTAGTATTTATACGAGATATGCTAGAACCAAATACTAATGATGGTTATTAATAAATATCTTTAATAAATCACGACCTTCTTAGTTTTCTTAATCAAGAGGTTGTATTTTAAGAATAACAACTTTGCATTTATAGGCTCTTTTTCTATTTTTATTTTTGTATTTCTACTTTAGATATTATCAAACTTCATGCCTTCATTCAAGCATCACTCTATAGTTCTCGATGAAAAGTCTACAAACTTCTTAGCTCACCTTTGAATGCAAGATTTTTAGGAAGATCGACTTGCATTAAGAAATGTCACGCCCCGAGGTTACCCCTAGACGTTACATGGGACCTATGATCATGACTGACCCCAAGCTAACCCTGAGTCTTGTATATATCAAGAATACTGAGAATAAATAAGTAAAACATGTACTATGCGGAAGCTAAAATAGTGGATATCTAAAATAGGTAAAATCCCAACTAGTCTTAAAGTAAATATAAGTAACAAGAGTTTAGTGAAGACTAAAACAACCGCTTAATCACTCGAGCTGAATCTACTACCATGTCTAGTTGAGTTCCAGGGACATGCCCCTAGCTAACTATAACAAAATTGAAAACTTGAAATAAAGACTAAAATAGAAAGCATGTTTATTGTCCTCGAAGTATGAGGAATCACCACTAAAGCTACTGGAGTCGAGTCTAGAATCGATCTAAGCATGATATGGATGCTGAGTTCCTCAACCTACAACCTGAAACGATGTAGTGCAAAGTACATGTCTCCTTGTACTGAGAATGTAGGATATAGATATGCTAAGTTGAACAAAGTATATGAGTTGAACAATGCATAACTGAGCAATAATATAATATGAACAAGGGTATAGATATATACAGAAGTATAACTTAAAGATAAACTGAATGTAATGACCAAGTACTAATCATGAAGAGAACATGATGCACTGTATACTAAAGTAACTGCTGAAATCCTGGTAAATGCACTTAGAGTTTGACGGTAGGATCTACTATTAACCGACATAAACCACGTGAGCTAAACATGGAGTCCGATGTATATGCCCTATCGAGAGGACCCAATATACCTTGCTAGGTGTATAGTGGCATGACAGTGCTAAGTTTACTCCCAACTGAATGTATATGAAGCTAAAATTCAGTAATATATTGAAAATCTCAAAATACTAACATGCTAACTGAGAATGCAATATTTATGTATTGAGAAAATACCATCAAAAATCTACAGCACGGTTTTCTATCTAATTGGCCTAGCAAGAATAATTCATAAACAAGGGTAAATTTACACAATCTTGGAATCTGAGTGCTATGAATGGAATTATACTCAATTATCAAGAAACAAGTTATTTAGATCAAAAGAACTAGAATTATAATAAATCTTGAAAATCTAGAAAACCTAGGTTAGAACAGTTTATGAGAATCTGAATATTTAACTTAATTTTAGGGATCTAATGGGTGAAAGAAACCCACTAGAAAAATCCCACATACCTGGTGACAAAATCTATGGAGAAATCCTTTGGATTTCGGTGCTGAACTTTGAAAATCATTACTGCTTGTTCTTGAAAGAAATTGGTGCCTCTTTCTTTTTTTTCATTCTAACTTTGATGATTTTTGAAGAATGAGGGTTCTGGGCATATGTGACTAGATTATTAGGCTTAGATTGAGTATAAAGACGCACTTTAGGCATCAAACGAGGTAGTTTAAGTGCCCAAAGAATAGGGGAAATTAAAAAAATGACCTAACTTTAAGCAGACAAAGTGCTACTCACGAGCGGAGTGACGGGCCATCGTTTGAACCACTACCCTTCAACTGGGTTATGGCTTATGCTCTAATAAAACAAGCTTAATTTTTTACTTCAACCTTGGATTTTTCAAACTCAGTCGCGTTGGAAAGAGGATTCAAGTATCTTTAATTTGATAGGTCATGGGCCACCTAATTCATTTTGTGCTAAAAGATAAGACTGTTTGAAAAGTTGACCTTCCATCTCATTTTCTCCAAATAGTTGTTGACCCTCACCAACGGCCAGACCTACAATCCATAGGTCCAACCACTGAATCTACTGATCGGACGTGGGTTGGATAAGAGACCCTCAAATCTTAGAAGCCAACAATAAGACCCCATTTATAGACCGTGTGTCAAACCACGGACCGTCGATGGCTTCCATTGGTTCTGGCAGTAGGTCCTGGAAAGCTATATCTTTTTGTATCTTCTAGAATCTGAGGTATTACAATATCTCCCCCTTGGGATCATTCGTTCTCTAATTAAGTAGAAAATGTTGAGTTTGGAGGGAAGGAGATGCAATCCCTACCACTAAGTACTAGAAATTGATATCTAACTTAACTGAGTTCCATGAACATGCAAATGTGCTGAAATGCAAGGATAACTGAAGGAATACGATACTAAGACTGAATTAAACAATAATAAGCTGAGATATTGGAGAGGAACCATTACTTCAAGCTGAAACGGAATCGAAAGGAAAGAGGTAAGGATACTTGGCCATCATGGTTGCTTCTACTTCCCAAGTTGCTCCCTCAACAGACTAACTCCTCCACAGAACCTTTACTGAAGTGACTTCCTTATTTCTAAACTTGCGAACCTGAAGGTCTAAAATGTCAACTAGAATCTCGTCATAAATGAGGCTATCCTTCTAAACCACACACTTTAATGGTACTATCGATGCCGTTATCCCACACACTTCTTCAATAAAGAAATGTGAATGACTGCATGAACTGCTGCTAGTCCTGTTCACAACTCTAACTCATAAGACACTTTACCAACCCTTTTCATGATTCTGTAAAGACCTACATATCTAAGACTGACCTTCCCTTTCTTGGCAAATCTCATCACCCCCTTCATAGGTAACACCTTCAAGAAAACCCATTCATCGATTTCGAACTCTAAGTTCCTTCTCCTCACATCTGCTTAAGACTTCTCATGACTTTGAACTTTCTTTACTCCATCTTTGATGAGCTAAACTTTCTCCATAGCCTCATGAACCTAATCTGGCCCAATCAAGGTTGCTTCACCTACTACAAATCAACCAATTAGCGACCTGCATCTACGCCCATATTATGCCTCATACAGGGCCATATAAATACTAGAATAACAGTTATTATTATAGATGAATTCTATGAGAGGTAGGTGATCATCCCAACTACCCTTTAAATCGATCGTTCAAGCTCTCAACATGTCCTCTAAGGTCGCAACAGTACACTCTGCATGAACATCCGTTTGTGGATGAAATGCTTTACTGAGATTTACCTGAGTACCAAGACCTTTCTGAAACAATTTCGATATATGAGATGTAAACTAAGGACCTATATCTGAGATGCTAGACAAGGGAACCCGATGGAAACTGACTATTTCATTGATGTAGACTTTGGCATAGTCATCTACTTAATCTGTAGTCCTGACAGCCAAGAAGTGAGCGGACTGCGTGACTCTGTCCACTATCACCAAAATGGAGTCATGTTTTCTACGAGTTTGAGGTAAATCTATAATGAAGTCCATATTTATCACTTCCCACTTCCATGTAGGAATTTAATCTCTTGAGTCATAACTACTTGTTTCTGATCTTCTATCTTTACCTATTGACATTTAGGACACTTAGCCACAAAATCTGCTATGTCCCTCTTCATGTCGTTCCACCAAAAGACTTCCTATAAATCACGGTACATCTTAGTGGAACCTGGATGAATAGAATACTTAGATTATGAGCTTATGTAAGGATCTAATACCTTAATTCACCCACATTAGGAACACTTAAGTGACACTGGTAACGAAGCACACAATCTCCCCTTTAGGAGAAAACCTCAATTTTCTACTGATGAGCTGCACCTTTCAACTAAAGTATTATAGGATCAGTGTCCTATTTTTTTCTTAACCTTCGCTAACAAGGAAGATTATGAACCATTCTGAACTATCACACCATAATTGGATGTATCCGTATGGTAAACTCCTAAGCGAGCAAGTCAGTAAACAAATTTGGCTTAACTCCCTTTTTTCTTCCTCAACATGTCCTACACTACCTATAGACAATATGTTGATAGCATCAGCCACTACATTGTCCCTACCCAGATGGTAAAACACAATCATGTCATAGACTTTGAGGAATTCAAGTCATCTCCTCTCATAAAGATTCAACTCCTTCTGGGTGAACACATACCGGAGACTCTTATGATATATGAACACATCAACATGAACACCATACAAGTAGTGTCTCCAAATCATTAGGGAAAATACTATGCTTGCAAGGTCGAGGTCATGAGTCGGGTAATTCTTCTCTTGGACCCTAAGTTGTCTAGAAGCATAAGCTATGACCTTATGTCGCTGCATTAACACACAACCTACGCTGACTCTGAATGCATCACAATAAATCACATAACCGTCTGAATAATCTGGTAGAATCAAGATAGAAGCTTTAGTCAACCTAGTATTTAGTTTTGAGATGCTTTTCTCACACTCATCTGACCACTGAAATTTGACCTTCTTCTGAGTCAACTTTTTCAATGAGGAAACTATGGATAAAAATCCTTCAACAAATCTCCTGAAAACCCAACAAACTTTTGATATTTATTGGAGAGGTGGGTAAGGGCCAGTGTTGTACTGCCTCAATTTTCTGAGAATCCACTCGAATAGATTTGCTTGATAACACATGTCCTAGGAAAGCGACAGACTGTAACTACAATTCACATTTGATGAACTTAGCGAATAGCTGGCAATCTTTGAGAGTTTGGAGAACAACTCTCAGATGATTTGTATGCTCTTCCTCACTCCGAGAATAAATGAGTGTATAATCAATAAAGACGAACAATTCCAAATAATGTTTGAACACCCTAAAGTTGCAGGAGAATTTGTTAGTCCAAAAGACATAACTATAAATTCATAGTGACCATATCGATTCCTTAAGGCTTTCTTCGGGATGTCACTATTTCTAACTCTGAGCTAGTGATAATTGGATAACAGGTCTATCTTAGAAAAGCCACAAGCACCCTATAGTTGGTCGAACAAGTCATCAATCTTGGGTATGAGATACTTATTCTTGATTTTGACTTTGTTCAACTGACGATAGTCACTGCACATCTTGAAAGAATTGTCTTTCTTTCGCATGGACAACACTAGAGCACCCCATGGAGAGATGATGGATCTGATAAAGCCCTTATCTTTATCACGACCCGAGCCCACAACCAAGATGCAACACGGCATATCAGACTCCGAAAAGTCTCATACAAGCCTCAGAGAATTTATAACATTCGATATAAGGAAAATGATACATAATTAAAAAATTTCTTCAAAATCAATACAATCAAAACTTCATTTAAAATAGCGGAAGTCTACTAGTCTCACATAGCCAATCTAAAAACAATATACAAATCAAAAGTAGGGTCACAGCCATTTACAATCGAAAGTCTAACAAATGTCTATTACATGAAAGAAATGAAACAACAAAGTACTTATCCTCGAATCCATGAGGACATACCACTTAGTCTTGGAAGAACTCAATCCAAGCTTCAACTAGAGAGAGTCAACTCAAATGCCAGAACCTACACTTTGGAAAAATGAATAAATATGGTTAGCACATTTAATGTACTATGTATGATAGCCATGCAAAAACCATGTTTAAAAGAAACATTTATGTAAAAATCATGCTTTTATTCCAATTTGAGAAAACTTCATGAACATAAGTATAAGAGGCATATCATACAAACATAACCAACATACAAGTCATTACATTAAATTAGAACATATTCAACATATAAACAATTCCTTAAAGTAACCCTCAAGCTATATTTTGTTCAATGTATGAATAGAGTCCCATTCCACCATCCACACCAAGTACCACATCAAGGCCACCAAAAGTGAACTTACCATTCATCCTTTACATCTTTAAACAACACTCATACATAAGGAACATAAATGTTTCATAAATCATATCACACATTAGGACCATCATCTAGGGCAACACTAAGTCATACTTGTGCAATGTATGAATAACATCTCACACTACTACTCACACTAAGTACTCATTTGAAGCCACTATAGACAAGGAACATTCATATTCAACAAGTCCTGACAAGGAAGTAACTCATAATACAATCCAAGTAAAGCATACATCATCTCATTAAGCACATTAGTCAACATTCTTCATTTCCTTCATTTTGGGCACCTTCATTCATTAGACATTAAACAAACATTCTCATCAGCATCATCGTAAGAGCACATTCATTCCATTTAACATTACATCATAAAGGAACATACCATAACCACTCTCAAAGCCTACTTGTGCAATGCATGGATGGCATTCCATGCATTCTTGAGAACCCGTACTTTAATAACATTCTATGTGGCGGTAAGCCTTAACCGACATAGGCCATGTGAGCAAATAATGGAATCCCGATGTCACCCTCACCGGATAAAGGATTCTTACTTGCCTAAGATAGGACCATTATTTTTAGCTTCGGTGGATCCACTAGCTAATATCCTATGTGGGCACATAATTATGGGATAAGGAGATTGCTACTAGATACCCCGCCTCAACTCACGGATAAGCATCTGTCCATAGAGATCGCTACTAGATACCCCACCTCAACTCATGGATGAGCATCCATCTTAATTCATATCCACTCAGTGCTTAGAATTATTCCTCACGAAGTACTTAACATTCTTTCTTATGGGATAAGAGATTGTTTCTAGATACCCTGCCTCAACTCATGGATGAGTATCCATCTCAAACCCAACATTCATTCATTAGATAGCTCACAGATTCAAAAAAGGGAATAGCCTTCCAACTAAGAATTCCATATTGTGAGAAAGTCCTTTCACAACATGTCATTATCATTCATTAGAGTTCAATTGAGAATAGCCTTTCAATCAATAATTCATCATTTACATAACCATAGAATCTTCATTCAATATTCATTCATGAGTGTGTGTATGTGAGAATAACCTTTCACATATATCATCATCATTCATACTATTAAATTGATAATAAGCTTTCAATACTAATACAATTACATTATAAACAAGATCATAATACATTCAATGAAATCACACATATACTTCACAACATGATCCTTCATAGATCCTTCATGAAATTGCCCTCCAAGGCCATACATCAATCACAACCCAAACATCTAAGATACTAAAATAGATAAGGGAATTAACATGATTCAGTAACTAATTCAATATAAACATAAACAATTCAACATACTTTCATGATCCATCAATTCACAATCATAATTCACAACTTAAGAATTTGGGGGAAACATGGGTTCATAGAAGAAATTTACCATAATTAATGTTCGACAATCCATTCATAATTCATCATATAAAACCTTTTGAAAACGTTTTGGAATTGAACCCATGCATAGATTGAAAACTAGGGTTTTTGGGGAACTTTGGAAACTTGAAATCATCTTTTTATACGGCTCCTTGAATGAAACTTAGTCAAGGATGAAGACTACCATACCTTTAGGGAAGAAATTCCAGAAAAAATGATTGAAAAAGATGAAATCTTGAGCTTTAGAGCTTGAATCCTTCACCTCCAATGGTGGTTTCTAGAGTGAGATTATTTGGAGAGGGTGGGAGGTTTCTATTTTGTGATTTGAAATCATGAATTGAAAAAGGATTTTAATACTTTAAAACCCTTAAAATACTTTAATAACTCAATAATAACCATACCCAACCCCTAACTAACTAATTAGCAATTTACCAAACCACCCCTCCCTTAGACCGAATAGACAGCTTTTACAGTGGTGACTCACGAACCCCACCCATGGACCGTGGGTGGGTCCATGGGCCATACTGGCAAGCTATGGTTCGTGGCTGCAACTCACATTTTGGGACCTTGACCCACGGAGGCCATCCACGGGGTATGGATGGACCTACGGGGCGTAGGTCCCATCTGTAGATCACCCTATTTTTGACAGCTTTTTGGTTTATTGCGGTCTTGAGGGTTAGGCTTTAGGATCCTTAGGGAGGAGTACCTTGACGTTTAATCCATAAACCCCTCAACCTAAGCTCGGGACAACATTCTACCACATTAAACCCTATCACAAACTCAAACACACACTCGTTAGGCTCTAGTTTCACTTGCTAATTTTCCAGGTCGTTACATTATCCACCCATTGGGAACATTCGTCCCCGAATGACACTTTAAACACTTTAAGGAATAAAGACTCAAGACTAGAAGTCCATCATGCATGCAACATCATAAACAATGCACAAAACTAGAAGGAAACATCAACTCCATCTAAAACATACTCCATACAACACAAGAAAGTAGGAACTACATCTACAAACTCATTATGCATCAAAACTTCAAAATTTCTCATTTCATTGGGAATTACCTTTTCCAACTCTAATCATGCTCATATTAACATCATTAAGAAAATTATGCAATTTCTCTTAAAAGCACATTTACGCATGTTTAACAATTCACCTCATGAAGCATATAGGCAACTCATACTAAATGCACATCAACATGAGGAACATGATTCCTAAAACTCATTTTCTCATTTAAACATGAATTCATCAAGAACATGCATAACATAAGGAGACCATGGAAACACAAAATCAAACAAGACTCCAAAACAAGAAACAAGCTACAAGAAAATCTTGGTCTCAATCTTGAATAGGAATAGAAGGAAATATATAAGGATATCGAAACCCTCAACAACCTTACTATTCAACATACCATCTCCGCTTTAGGAGTAAACCCAAACTAAGGCTAACATAAAAACAACATAGGAACCTTATCAAGACATTCACAACTATAAGAAAACAACAACATACCGACGCCTTTATCCGGATGAGCTCATTTTCCCTCTTTAGCTTGAACTACATAGAAACGATTTTTCTTTGGAGCAATAGATAATTATGGGATAAGGAGATTGCTACTAGATACCCCGCCTCAACTCACGGATAAGCATTTGTCCATAGAGATTGCTACTAGATACCCCACCTCAACTCATGGATGAGCATCCATCTTAATTCATATCCACTCAGTGCTTAGAATTATTTCGCACGAAGTACTTAACATTCATTCTTATCAGATAAGAGATTGTTTTTAGATACCCTGCCTCAACTCATGGATGAGTATCCATCTCAAACCCAACATTCATTCATTAGATAGCTCATAGATTCAAAAAAGAGAATAGCCTTTCAACTAAGAATCCCATATTGTGAGAAAGTCCTTTCACAACATGTCATTATCATTCATTAGAGTTCAATTGAGAATAGCCTTTCAATCAATAATTCATCATTCACATAACCATAGAATCCTCATTCATTATTCATTCATGAGTGTGTGTATATGAGAATAACCTTTCACATATATCATCATCATTCATACTATTAAATTGATAATAAGCTTTCAATACTAACACAATTACATTATAAACAAGATCATAATACATTCAATGAAATCACACATATACTTCACAACATGATCCTTCATAGATCCTTCATGAAATTGCCCTCCAAGGTCATACATCAATCACAACCCAAACATCTAAGATAATACAATAGATAAGGGAATTAACATGATTCAGTAACTAATTAAATATAAACATAAAAAATTCAACATACTTTCATGATCTATCAATTCATTAGAGTACAATTGAGAATAGCCTTTCAATCAATGCTTCCTCATTAACTTAACCATGGAAACTTTATTAAATATTCATTCATGAGTGTGTGTATGTGAGAATAACCTTTCACATATATCATCATCATTAATAATGTTAAATTGAGAATAAGCTTTCAATATTAACACAGTTACATTCTAAACAAGATCATAATACATTCATTGAGATCACACACATATACTTCACAGCATGATCCTTCATAGATCCTTCATGGAATTTCCCTCCAAGGCCATACATCAATCACAACTGTAACAGCCCGTATTATGCATATGCTTGTTATATTTTTGTGATACTTGACATAGCCTTATAGTATAGGTGAGGGACCATGATTCTTATATGATTAGTGTCTATCTAAACTAGTTCGGAAGGTGACGTGATGCCTTGCACGTTTCAGCATGTGTACTGTAAGTTAACTCCAACGGGAGTATTTAAAAAGACAGTAAGGTGGTAATTGAGCTTAAAGTTGAAAGTTAAATGCTAAGTTAAAGCAAAAGGGATTAATATTTAGAAAATGGAATAAAATAAGTGAGCTTCTTGCTTGACTTAACTAAGCTAGTAGGTGACAAGGGTGCATCACCTACTTTGACTTATTGACCAGTCCAAAGGACGAAGTAGGTGCATCACCTACTTGAGCTTTATGAATCTAGTTTAAAAGGCCAAGGTTTATTGATCAGATTTGGGCCTATGCTAATGGACTCACTTGAGGCCCAAACTAAGTTAAATAAAAGGAAAACGAAATTTAAGCCCAACAGCCAAATCTGTCAAGGCCCAATATTTAAGCCCAAGTGAAAGCAAGTAGGTGCATCACCTAGTTTGACCTTTTGAGCTGCTTCATGTACATAAACAGGTGCATCACCTACTTGACTAATTAGTGGCTGAAAATGTAGCTTTCTAGAAGATATTCTTAAAAGTGAAGAAATCTCAATATAAGATATATTGGCTGCTATTCTCACTAATTTTAACACACAATATTGAGGATTAACTCCAGCTCTCTCTCTCTTTTCTCTTAAGGATTAAAACAGCAGCCTTAAAGTTCTTCTAGGGTTCTTGAAGAAACCCTCATCTCTGTAAGACAAGGTAAGTGAAAACACTTATGGATTTAGCTTAATTCTCCCATTGATGTTTAGGAAAATATGTTATTAATGCTTAATTATAAGTACAAGGCAAAAGTTCCAACAAGATACTGCTCACATTCCTTAATTATTAAGATACTTTTCTCTTCTTATTTGGTTGAAGTGTGAAGGAAAGTTGAGGTTCTATAGGAATTCAAGTTATAAGGAAAAGTTGCAGAAATTGAGGTAATGTGACAGCTTCATTTTCCTTATGTATGAGTTTGAGTGAGGAATTATGGGTGTGCTGTCATAAAGAACACAAGGGGGTGGTGAGTTCAATAATTGGTTGTATGATAAAGAATATTTGAGGCTGTTTTATGTGTATTGTTGTGGGTGCAGTTTGGGTAATCTTGGAAAAGGATATATAATGTATGTATTGGGCAGAGAAGGATGGTGGGTGATACACATTGTTTTAAGGGTTGTATGGGCTCATTATCCGTCAAAGTTAGCTACTATTTTATGAGACTCATGGTGTGATAGCTACTAATTTAAGTTTATCATGAATTATATTGTAGATTAAAACTTGAAAGGGGAGGTTGATCATGATAGTTGTATTGGTTAGAGGATAAGATATGTAAGGCTATTTGATTAAATATTCTTCGGCATGAAATTTGCTACTTGCAATCAATATCAATAAGGGAATTTCCTAAGTTCTATTCCTAGTAAAGGAAACATAGTGGCAGCGTACGATCTCCAAATAGCTGGCAATATTTCCCCCTCTCCATAGTGTATAGAATACTTCATTATATGTTCACTACTCTATGCTTGTGTAATTATCCTCCTATGTGCTGGTATAGAAATGGTATTTGCAAAAGCAAGTTTGGTGAATCCTCCTCTTAGTCAGTTGAAGTCAATCGTGTCATTTAAGCTCACAAGTAATGCATTGATGTTACATAGCTCCTTATGTCATTGTTATTGCCTTGAAGTATTATTTTCATGTCTTCTACTACTGGTCCGTAGTTCCAAATATAAAAAATGATTATGACCACCAAAACAGCAATCTCAAGGATTAAAGAATCTAAGTAAAGTAATCTGTATAATTAAGGGTGGCAGCTCAGGGGCAAAAGCCTAGCATGGGTTGATCCCAATTGGTATAGAAGGGTGGTAGCTCAGGGGCGAAAGCCTAGCATGTGTTGATCCCAATTTGTGTAATTATGAGGACCGTATCCCAGAGGTTAAATTGCCTAGCATGGGTCACCCTCTTCTACCATTGATCAGCTGGTCATTCGTATCACATGCCTTATAAAGATCATAACACACAGAAAGGTAAAGACAAGAATGTAACATACATGATCCCATAAGAGTTAACAAAGGTGGTCTTCTGTTCTGATTTATGCACACATATATTGATACTTGGTTTCATTCGAACTCTTATTTTATATATGTTATTGCCTTAATATTCAGTACATTTTCTTGTATTGACGTCCCTCGCAGGGGACACTTTATTTCATGTTGCAGGCACATGTACTTCAGCTAATAGACCTCATCAGTAGGAGCACACGACACTCAACTACTTTTGGTGAGCTCCAGATTGATTTGGAGCGTTGCTGAGTCCTTAGTATCTTATTTTGGTATTGTACCGTAGTTAAGAGTAAGGCGGGGTCTGTCCCGACCAACTCTAAGGTTTTCTATCTTTTAGAGACTTTGTAGACTTACGTATATGGTTCAGTTGTGTCTTAACAAGTTGTGGCCTCAATGGCCAAGTCTTGTATATATGTTTTGGATCTACTTATGTAGGTTCGTATCGCTGCATACTATGTGAACTTATCACAAGAGTGTCATAGTTATAAGCATAGTAAGCACAGGTTGCATGTTGGTTCTCTCGGGCCTTGAGGGCATCGGATGCCTGTCCGTCTTCACGGAATTTGAGACGTGACAAAAGTGGTATCAAAGCAGGCCATCCTAGGGAGTCTACAAAGCCTTGTCTAGGTAGAGTCTTGCTTATGGATGTGTTGTGCACCACATTTATAAACAGGAGGCTACGAGACATGTAGGAGTTATCTGTTTTCTTTCATTTCTTAGATCATGCGATAGAATGTTGTAGGTGAATCATATCTAACTTCTGAATTGCTTTATTATAGCAAAGATGCCAGTTACAAGAAGGAGTAAAAGTACAGGTAAGCAAGTAAATGTGGTTGCCCAAGAAGTCAACATAAGACATAGTTAATAAGCGTAGGAGATACATCATGTTTATGGCATATTCTTTACTTAGACTTTCATGGTTACATACTTCAACCTTAAGTCCTTTATATTACAAGACAACTACTTCACAAGCCACCTCCAAGTATACTTGTGCAATGCAAGGACAACATCCCATACTACCATCCAAGTGAAGTACCTCTCTTTGGTCATTCTTGGGCATAGTCCACCTTCAAACTCAAGACTTAGGTCTTCATGTCATTTTAACCTTAATCTACTTACATGGTAAACTCTTTAAGCTTCTCTATGCCATAAGGGTACCATACTTCTAAGTAACCTCAAGACACACTTGTGCAATGCATGAAAGGCATCCCATACTACCCTTCACACTAAGCATAGCCTTAAAGTCATCCTAGTCATATTCACCCTACTTTGGCCTCATTATTAGCTTAACTCTCACAGCTAAGGGAATCTCTCACCTTTAGTAAACTATAACAAGGAAAGGCAACTCTAGCCCAATCTTATCTCAAGGCATCTCTTTAGTGACCCTAAGTCATAATTGTGCAATGCATGCATAGCACCCCATAATACTATACATGCTAAGTACTACCTTTAGGTCCTCATGCTAACACTTCTTGGTTTCGAACCTAGTTCCTCTCTTTAACTTTAGAAAACTATGAGGTACTCTCTTAAGCACATCTTAGTTCATTAATAACTTGAACCCTATGAGATACTATCTTAAGTATGTCTAAGTTGATTACTAGCATAGATACTATGAGATACTTACTTAAGCATGTCTAACTCCATTTATGCTTTAAACACTATGAGATACTCTCTTAAGTATGTCTAAGTTCATTCTTCACATGGACCCTATGAGATACTACCTTAAGGATGTCTAAGTACACTTATACTCTTGAACACTATGAGGTACTTTATCGAGTAAGTTTTAGTTCAATTATGCTTTAAACACTATGAGTACTTCTAAAACATGTCTTAGTTCATTGGATGTGGAGATTGCTACTAGGAACCATAACTCAACTATGTGAAGGATCCCATCTCATGAGACCTAACTTTGGGAAAACCCACACTCTACTAAGTAAGAGTTTCCCTCTTTAACTTGGATAGTCCTCACATCAACTAGGTGTGGCTCTCCTTTCTTCTTGGAGTCCGGACCCTATTTGGTGTGACACTCCATTTCATTGTCAATATCCACTTTGAGCCAAGCATACACCCCAAGGTTTACATGTTAAGCATTGCTTAACACTCATCTCTCATGGAAGGATGTCCTTGACAACCCATCCATGCTCAAGTGATTCTATCACTTTCATCTATCAAGGATTCATAAGGTAGGTTAGGTGGGTATAGGCCTTTCACCACATTTCAACCAATTAGACTTCTATTCTCTTTTAGACTTTACTCTCAAAGCCTTAGCAACACTAGGAAATCACATTAGCTTCACCCTAAAGCCCTAGCTATTAGGTTCACACCCATAATCTCAAGGTTTCTTTCTTGATCTCTTCGTTATACTTAGATTTCAAGGTAATTTGATCACATCTCTCATTACTAAGTGATTCTAGTCTTAATTGATCATAAAGGTTCAATTCTAACTTTATTAGACAATATCAATAATATATAATAGTCTAATTCAATTCATGATTCTATGATCCTATCTTTGATCAATTACAATACATAACATTGAATTAGGAAGGTCACATATGAACCTTCAACTTTGCCTCTAATGGCATAAACCCACAATAATCACATTCATCAATTTCGATTAGGGTTCATCATAGAAATCACATGAAATCATCAATTATCATTAATCAAAGATAAATCAATCATTATTGGGTGATATCCACTAGATTGGAATCACACCCAAACCCACCCACAATGTAAGAACAACCCTAGCCAGAATGGGGTTTTTGATCCACAATTGGGGGATTACTATGGGGGCTCTTTGGGTGGAAGAACCCATAGATGAATAAGATTCACATACCTTCAATAAAAGCCCCAAACAAAGCTTGAATCAATGGTGAAAATCTTCCTAAGCTGCTGCCCCAACTTCCATTTTTCTTCTTCTTCTACAGAGAGGATATCTTGGAGAGTAATTTGGGGTCTTAAGATGAATGAGGTAAAATGATTAGTTTAGGGTCTATTAACAATTTATATGATGGTAATTAATTAAATAAACGTCCACCCTAACCCCTAAACTAATTACTAAACTAACCCTCAAAGCCTAACTTAAAACAAAACTTGCCAAAACTGGCAGAATCTATGGATCCCCACCACGGACCGTGGATGGGTCTAAGGGCCGTGGTTTGGGTCCGTCAATTGGACCTGGGGATCAAATGTTGCAGGGTGTTTCAGGCCTGGCCTAATCCCATTACCTACGGGGTCATAGGTTGATCTAAGGGGCGTGGTTTTCAACCGTAGGTCACACGTTTTTGACAGTTTTGTGGACTGATTTGGGGTCCTCCTCAAGGACCCCTTGGGTGGTCCTTGGGGAGTCGTACCCGGACTTTTAACCCCTAAACATGACATTCTTAGTACGGGAGTCATTTATTTTGGTTTTAACCCTCATACGACACTCCAAAACTCTACTACAAGACCCTACAACACACTAGTTCAACTCACTAGTTCAACTAACTAATATACCGGGTGTTACAATATCCCCCACTTGGGAACATTCGTCCTCGAATGACACTTTCACTATTTCTTAAAGACTAAAATCTAACTTACCTTCCCATTATGCATGCACTACATCTAATGCACATAATCTAGGAAGAAAACTTAAATTCCGAGCTAGACACATTCAAAGTGACACAAGGGAGTAGGAACTACTTCTACCCGCCCAAAATGCACTAAACTCTATATCTATTCATTCTGAAGGAGGAACTAAAATCTCCTAGCTAAAAGATGCTCAACACATACACATGGAGCGTAAATGCATTTTTCTCTCAAAAAGCATCTATTCAAGGAGGAACCTTTCAACTCCAAAAACTAGGGCATGTTCATAATTCAACTCTTGAAGCCTATATGCAATTCTACTCAAATGCACCACAACATGAGGAAAAAATGCACAAAAGTATTTTTTTACAAGACCTAAACAATTTCGTGAACATGCATATAAGGAAATCATGGCAACACATAAAGCACACAACAACCCTACTAGATAGGCACACTAGCCCCCACTTGGGAGTGAGCCTACTCAAACTTTTCCAAACATCATATGTGCTAAAATAACTTCAAAATCCAATCATAACAAGTCACAAAAGACAAGAAATCTGGAAATTTTGCTAGAGCATGAAACACATACCGGAAGGGACATGAGGAGATCACTCTTGATCTTCTCTAGATTGGAGAGCATAAAACCTATTCTTATATTGAGGCTCTTCATCAACACCACTAGAGCCAAATTTCTTACCCTCTCTCCCCTTAGCCTTAAGAACCAGGCAATATCTCATCTTGTACCCTTCCTTACCACACCCATAGCAACCATCCATGTCGGCTAGGCATTTACCAAAATGATTTCTCCCACACTTGGTGCAACTAGGCTTAGAATATGGAGAGTCTTGGCCGGAATACCTTGGTTTAGTCCTAGGCCTACCTTGTCCATCGGACATAGCATTAGGAAAGTTCCCATCATCGGATCTAGCTCTTTTCCCTTCCCTATTCAATTCCTTAAGCTTTTTCTCCTCAATTCTTTGATCATTCACCATGATATGGGAAATATTCATAATAGGATAAGCATTGCTGAACAACATTCTTTGACCACTAATTCGGACACTCCCATCACCAATTTATTCATTTTGGCCCTTGAATGCTCCACTATAGATGAAGCATATTTTGATAGTTGGGTGAACTTAAGAGAATACTCTTTCACACTCATACCTCCTTGCTTAAGATTTATGAATTCTTTCATTTTTATCTCCCTCAACTATAGGGGAAAGAACCTATCAAGGAATGCCCTTTTGAACTCTTCCCACTCTATTGGACCCTCTCCTATAGGTTTACTATACTTCCAATGCTCATCCCATATTTGTGCTACATCCCTCAATTGGTATGCGGCTAGATCCGCTTTCTCTACCAAAGTCAAGCCCATGATGGCAAGCACCTTATACACCTCATGTACAAAATCTTGAGGGTATTTCTCCACCTTGGAGCCATAGAACTCCGGAGGGTTCATCCTTAAAAACTCTCTCACCCTAGAATAAGCCATTCCCCTTATTGGGTTTTCCGGAGCCACCACCTCTCTATTGGCTTGCGCCGTCAAGGCTTGAGCCAATAGTTGCATAGAAGTCCTAAACTCTTCAAGAGTGGCATTCCCAATTGGATGATCATTTGGAACTTGAGGAGGAGCTTGATGTGGAACTTGGGGAGGAATCTCTTGATCCCCATCGTCTTCTCCTTGTCTCCTAGCATTAGCCCTAGTATTTTTCATAACCTAAAACAATCATAGGCAAATATTAGAAGAAGGACCTACTAGAGCAAAACTTCTATGGCACGACTAAGAAAATGAAGAAGTGAGATTTTTCCTAGGCATCCAATAGCCTCCTATTCATAAAATGTGTCGCGACTCACACCCATTAATAAGACTCTACTTAGACGTGGTTTTAAGACATCCTGAAATTTATCCCAAAACCTTATGCTTTGAAACCAAGTTTGTCACGACCCAGGGGTACCCCCTAGATGTAGCATGGCGTAGTTGACCCCTAAGGGGTCGCATACAAGCCCTTAGCATAATCATAACATAAGATAAATAGGAAATACTGGAAAAATTAAAACTTTTACAATCTAAGTTATTTTCATAACAAAAGAAGTGGAAGTCTTTACTAAACCTTTGTCTCAAATCATCTAACATAATACTTGAATTAAACTCTTAGGACGCAACCCATACAAAGTCTAAACACATGAAAATAAAGACATAAAGGTAATGTGGTTATTCTCTTCGAAGCTATGAGGACTCACCGAAATCTGCAACTCCTTGCAACTTCTAGAAACCTATCTTCCAAGCAACTTAAGTCTCCAAACCCTACATTTGATAAGAATGTAGGCAATATGCGTTAGTACAAAATGTACCAAGTATGAAAGCTAGCACAACATCATAAGAGCATCTCAAATAGTTAGTCAACACAAGACATAATCATAAGAGATAATAACAAAGTCATGGCATAATCATTATAGTTATAGCATGGTCTCCAACATAAGTCAACCTAAGACATAGTTAATAAGCGTAGGAGATACATCATATTTATGGCATAGTATTTACTTACACTTTCATGGTTACATACTTCAACCTTAAGTACTTCATATTACAAAAAAACTACTTCACAAGCCATCTCCAAGTATACTTGTGCAATGCAAGAATAACATCCCATGGAAAATGGAAATATAATGGTAGGATTTGCCATCTTTCTTATTAAATAATGAAAAACCAATTGATCGGGAAAGGTCTTGTTCATGGTGGTAAGAGAGGGAGGATTCAGTAAAGGGATAATGCCTCTTTTACTAATATAGTCCCGAGTTGGTAATTAGAGTTAGAAGCTTCACAGCTTTCTCCACGGGTGAATATAGTCTACTAGACTAGCCAAGAAAAAGTGACGTAGACTATATTCTACGTCATTCGGAAGGGCTCTGTATAGTTTTGAGGGTGTAACATTATGGTTGTTCCCTCTCTTTAGTCGAGTGACTTCATGCCTATCCTTACCAAGAAAAAGGAGTTCCTGAGGCATCTTCCATTCATATTATTTTTATTTTTCCGCACATTATTTTACTACCATCTAACCTAAGTACCTCTCATTGGTCATTCTTGGGCATAGTCCACCTTCACACTCAAGACTTAGGTCTTCATGTCATTTTAACCTTAATCTACTTACGTGGTCAACTCTTTAAGCTTCTCTATGCCATAAGGGTACCATACTTCCAAGTAACCTCCAGACACACTTGTGCAATGCATGAAAGGCATCCCATACTACCCTTCACACTAAACAAAGCTTTAAAGTCATCCTAGTCATATTCACCATATTTTGGCCTCATTATTAACTTAACTCTCACAACTAAGGGAATCTCTCACCTTTAGTAAACTATAACTAGGAAAGGCAACTCTAGCCTAATCTTATCTCAAGACTTCTCTTTAGTGACCCTAAGTCATACTTGTGAAATGCAAGCATAGCACCACATAATACTATACATGCTAAGTACTACCTTTAGGACCTCATGCTAACACTTCTTGGTTTGGAACCTAGTCCCTCTCTTTAACTTTAGAACACTATGAGGTACTCTCTTAAGCACATATTGGTTCATTAATAACTTGAACCCTATGAGATACTATCTTAAGTATGTCTAAGTTCATTACTAGCATGGATACTATGAGATACTTACTTAAGCATCTCTAACTCCATTTATACTTTGAACACTATCAAGTACTCTCTTAAGAATGTCTAAGTTCATTCTTCACATGGACACTATGAGATACTACCTTAAGCATGTCTAAGTCCACCTATACTCTTGAACAATATGAGGTACTTTATCGGGTAAGTCTTAGTTCAATTATGCTTTGAACACTATGAGATGCTTCTCAAGCATGTCTTAGTTCATTGGATATGGAGCTAGGAACCTTAACTCAACTATGTAAAGGATCCTATCTCATGAGACCTAACTTTGGGAAAACCCACACTCTACTACTTAAGAGTTCCCCCCTTTGACTTGGATAGTCCTCACATCAACTAGGTGTGGCTCTCTTTTCTTCTTGGAGTCCAGACCCTATATTGTGTGACACTCCATCTCATTGTCAATATCCACTTGGAGCCAAGCATACACCTCAAGGTTTACTTGTTAAGCCTTTCTTAACACTCATCTCTCATGGAAGGATGTCCTTTACAACCCATCCATGCTCAAGTGATTCTATCACTTTCATCTATCAAGCATTCATAAGGTAGGTTAGGTGCGTATAGGCCTTTCACCACATTTCAACTTATTAGACTTCTATTCGATTTTAGACTTTACTCTCAAAACCTTAGCAACACTAGGTAATCACATTAGCTTCACTAAAGCCCTAGCTATTAGGTTCACACCCATACACTCAAGGTTTCTTTCTTAATCTCCTTTTTATGCCTAGATTTCACGGTAATTTTATCACATCTCTTATTAATAAGTGAGTCTAGTCTTAATTGATCATAAAGGTTCAATTCTAACTTTACGAGTCAGTATCAATAATATACAATAGAGTCTAGTTCAATTCATGATTATATGATCCTAACTTTGATCAGTTACAACACATAACATTGAATTAGGAAGATCACATATGAACCTTCAACTTTGCCTCTAATGGCATAAACCCACAATAATCAAATTCATCAATTTAGATTAGGGTTCATCATAGAAATGCCATG
Organism: Solanum verrucosum; assembly: GCF_900185275.1. Classification (NCBI taxonomy): domain Eukaryota; kingdom Viridiplantae; phylum Streptophyta; class Magnoliopsida; order Solanales; family Solanaceae; genus Solanum; species Solanum verrucosum. The sequence goes on from NW_026020168.1 coordinate 655,035, forward strand.
CAATCATCATATTATCATTAATCAAAGATAAATAAATCATAATTGGGTGACATCCACTAGATTGGATCACGCCCAAACCCTACCCACAATGTAAGAAAAACCCTAGCTAGAATGGGGTTTTTGATCCACAATTGGGGGATTACTATGGGGGCTCTATGGGTGAAAGAACCCATAGATGAATAATCTTCACATACCTTCAATCAAAGTCCTAAACAAAGCTTGAATCAATGGTGAAAATCGTCCTAAGTTGCTGCCCCAACTTCCTTTCTTCTTCTTTTTCTTCTACAAAGAGGATTTCTTGGAGAGTAATTTGGGGTCTTAAGATGAATGAGCTAAAATGATTAGTTTAGGGTCTATTAACTATTTATAGGAGGGTAATTAATTAACTAAACGTCCACCCTAACCCCTAAACTAATTACTAAACTAACCCTCAAAGTCTAACTTAAAACTAAACTTGCCAAAACTGGCAGCATCTAAGGATCCCCATCCACGGACCGTGGATGGATCTAAGGGCCGTGGTTTGGATCCGTCAATTGGACCTGGGGATCAAATGTTGCAGGGTGTTGTAGGCCTGACCTACGCCCATGACCTACGGGGCGTAGGTTGATCTAAGGGTCGTGGTTTTCAACCGTAGGTCACACTCTTTCGACAGTTTTGGGGACTGGAGGACCCCTTGGGTGGTCCTTGGGGAGTCGTACCCGGACGTTTAACCGCTAAACATGATATTCGAAGTACAAGAGTCATTTTTTTTTGTTTTAACCCTCATACGACACTCCAAAACTCTACTACAAGACCCTACAACACACTAGTTCAACTCACTAGTTCAATTTACTAATTTACGAGGTGTTACAATTATTTTCTGTGCTTCTACTTTTTTTAACAAGTAGAAATTTATAGTGTATTCCTAACAATAGAAAATTGTTTTTATTTCTATTTAAAGTTAGTTTTACTAATTTGTCAAACGTTTAACTTTTTTATAAAAAAAAATAAGTGTTTTTGACCTCCCAACACCAATGTCGAACAGACTCTTAATAACATTAATCTAATTTGAACTTCTTTTAAAAAATATATAAATATATTTTACTTTTAAAATATCTCTTTTTAATTAATAATGCTATTTTTAAATAGCCTATGAAATCTTAAATCATAAATAATCATATTAGAGGAAAATTATCTATTAATTCGTACATTTTTTGTTATGTTTGTGTGAGGTTTGACTGAGATTAATTATTACTTTATTCCTTTCCCACCATTCTAGTGGTAACTTGATATGCTTAATTTTTTTAATAAATAATTACTATTTTTAAATATATATTTTAAATTATTAACATATATAGTAATATTATATTTATATTTATTTTTATAGTTATATTATACTATTATTGAAGTGTGAGTGAAGAGGTGGTATCAACATGGCAACTTAATGTCTTTAAATTCTTACTAAGGGGCAATTTTGACATTTCATAAATCTACAACGTGTCTTCTCAGAGAAAATCCAGCAATCACCTGCCTTTTCTATCCTGACAACTTCTCTAAAATAGATTTTAGGGGGAAATGGAGGCTTGTAATCCTCTCTTTTCAATTTGCACACACAATTTTCAAGCTTTCTTAAGTTGCAATCTCTTAAGTTCAGGTATTCAATCTCCTAAGTCTTTGCCTAAATCTTGTTGTGTTTTGCTTTTATTTTTTTGTTTTGACCAATTATATGTATCCTTAGCAGCCACAATGAATTATTATTTTTTATTCAATATGTCAATTTGTGTTTAATTTATAGCTAATGAAGAAACTTCATAAACTTAAAGTGCTTTCTTTATTTTGGATAAACTTCAATGGGAATGCTAATTGAGGATTCGAACGGAGTATAGACAACCAGTTCTTCATTTTTGTTCCTTCTTTAAGTTTATTGTTTCTCTTTATAAATGACATGTTTCTTTAAGGTGTTAATTACATAAATTGAATATCACCAAATTGGTCACTTGATCAAAATATATTGTGATCTTGGCCCTTACAGAAGGGTGAATAGGACTAGGCTCTCATTCTTCTAGAAGAGAAAGTGTAGCTAGTGCGTTAACATGCATACTGTAATCTACTTCAAAATTTGTTTACACAAGTTATACTGTTGAAACATGTTTTGCTTTTATTTTTTTGTTTTGACCAATTATATGTATCCTTAGCAGCCACAATGAATTATTATTTTTTATTCAATATGTCAATTTGTGTTTAATTTATAGCTAATGAAGAAACTTCATAAACTTAAAGTGCTTTCTTTATTTTGGATAAACTTCAATGGGAATGCTAATTGAGGATTCGAACGGAGTATAGACAACCAGTTCTTCATTTTTGTTCCTTCTTTAAGTTTATTGTTTCTCTTTATAAATGACATGTTTCTTTAAGGTGTTAATTACATAAATTGAATATCACCAAATTGGTCACTTGATCAAAATATATTGTGATCTTGGCCCTTACAGAAGGGTGAATAGGACTAGGCTCTCATTCTTCTAGAAGAGAAAGTGTAGCTAGTGCGTTAACATGCATACTGTAATCTACTTCAAAATTGGTTTACACAATTTATACTGTTGAAACAAAATATAAAAAGACTGAGATAATTACAATTTGTTTGTTCCTTATGTTCCACTATTTTAGTTTATTTTGTACCTCCCCTATTTACACCTAAACTAACATATTTCCACATGAGTCGCATACCCTTGTTCAAGGTATTACTTGGTAAATACATATATATATCAAGAGTGAACAATGAACAACTTACTTATAAAAAAGTCTTCTGCCACATCTGTGGTAAATTTTGAGGACTGCATATAGTTCCTCCCTATTGCAGCTCTTGCTTCTCTACCTCTCCCACAATTCACTTAGTTATTGAACTAACAAAATCAAATTAGTGTGTAATAGAGCAAGCATAATCACTCCTTCAACCTTTCCATAAATATATATTTAGTTATAAAGTTTTATTGAACAACTTGACACAACAAAGTTTTTAGCTCTTAAAGTTGGTTGAACAACTTCGCACTACAGAAGAAATAGCTGCATCCCATTTTAGATAGAAATCTATCAAAAATTTTGCTTGATCAAAAAAAAATTCAAACCTAATCAAACGACTGACTAAAGTCATGTTAAACAGTCTTCAGATTTTTGTTGTAAAAACTGGTTCTTCTCAACATATTTTCTCGACAAGTTGTCCTGGCTGCACCCATTTTCACATTATTAGGACATAAACCTGATGTAAACCTTCTGAATGCAATGCCTTTTGATAATAATTTGTTGGTATATGTATTAATATTTTCTTATGATTGATGAGCGGACAAGGAAGATGAAGGTGATGTCATGACAACGAGGTACCCTCTAGTGAATACATCGTCTTCGGTTTCTACTCTATAAAAATGAATCTGTAGAAATTGGTCTTATGGTCTGCTTCGAAAAGCTAAGGCATCCCTTCGGGGTGGTTCTGGCATGTAAAACGTGGTTGCTACATTGAAGAGAAGTGATCTTCTCCCGGGATATCAAGAGAATGATGAAGATGATGATGATGGCCTATTATTTACAAACTGCAACTATTTATTGGTAGAAAATTAATAGATGTTACAAGCCACGAAGGGTTCATCATCAACTCTTAAGTCGATTATTATGTTGGGCCCATGCCCAGCAGGAGCAGCCTCATCTAGTATAGCAATATTACATAGTTTTATTAGATTTATCCTCCTCTCTCTTTCTCTTTGTTCTTTCTTGCGTTCTTTCTCCTTTTATGTAGTCTCTCTCGATCACCTTTTCTGCATTCTCTATATGCTCTTCCTTGATCTCTCAACATTCTCATTTTTTTTATCAAAGGCTAAAGATCCATATAAAAGACAAGGTTATTTCTATAGGCCGAAGAACTAGGATTGTTTAGTTTGTAGAAGAAGTAGGTTAGTTTATTATTTGTTGCTTTGGTGTTACCAACAATTCTCATTCTAGCGAAGATTGTATTAATAATTGTATTCATACTTCATGAATATTTGAAGATTTTAATATGTATGAAGGTTTGAAGATATCAAAATTTGTACATTTGAAGGTTTGAATATATGAAAATATAATTTTTTGAAGATTCTATTAAAATAGGAATGACGTATGTAATATATATTAAAAATGTGTTGTGCATATATTATATTGTATTATAAGGGCTAGTATTAGGAAAAATAGTCCATGTATTATGTGTGGTATCGTTTAGTGCAATGTTTTGTAAGAATGTTGGGCCTATGTATAACTAATTCATGGATTAGTTATACACCCTCCATGGCATTATAGGATGTATAACTAATACCTCATATTTGATGGTATTCGTAATACATAGGATTCAATAACATGAGATTATCTATATGCAAAGACAAATATACCCCTCAAATCCTTGTAATCATTTTATTTATTTTCTTCTATTTATGTTTTATATTTTTACTAGTAAATTTATTTAAATAAATTAACTTACAAATTTATTATTTAGAGAAAGTTATTTGTTGCTAAATAAATTAATACAAATCAATAAATGTGAGATATTCAATATTTACTAATTGAAAAGGAAAATATATCAGCACATGACGTTTGTGATCTTAATTGAATGTATTTTTTATTGATATAAATGTGATTTTCTAATTAATTGTATTTTGAATAATTTGTAAAATTCCATACATATTATAACTACAACTTGCAATTTTTATGAGTAAATGTAGATGGCTTATTCGATTTTACTATTTTTTATCGTCTTTTCAGTTCTAAATATTATGTGTAAATGTAGATGGTCTATTTTACTATTGTTTGTGTAAATGTAGATGGTCTATCCTTTTTAAATTGAAAATTGACGTTTGGTGAGTGATAAATTTATTAAGATAAAAATTATTTACCCGCAAATAATTCAAGCGAAAAAATAGTGAACATGGTAACAAAACTGTTCTTCTCCTAGATCGTTAGAAGGCCATTTAAAATAACATTATCCGGCAATTATCTACTTGGACTCAATTAAAAATAGAAAATCTCATAATAAGTCAAGGTCATAATTGGAAAGAAAGTTTTTTATAGAGTTTTAATTCAAACACAAGATGAGGTGGTAAGCAATGAACCAAATACTTGACAAAAATTAATCTTTGCACTACTAATCTTTGTGTTACTAATCCTTTCATCATTAATCTTTCTACCAAATGACCCCTAAGTGTATTACAAATGAGAGAAAAGAGCCAAAAATACCCTTGGGCTAGCTATAAAGGTTCAAATATACTCATCATTCATCTATTAGGTTAAAATTATCCTTTAGTCCACCTTTTTGGCTCATTTTTACCCGTAAAACTAACAACTTTTTTAAAAAGTTATTATAATGATTGTTATTTATTATGTGTCATCTTCCTATTAGATAAAATCATATTCCCAACCCATCAAAAAAAATTAACCCGCCCCAACCCATGAGCCAAACACAACTAAAAGATACATCTCTTATTCCCTTAAATTTAGTAACCTCTTTTTTCTTCCTCATAACTGCAGCAAAAAACTGCACTTAAAACTATAAAAGAAATAACACAAAAATTAGATCAAAATAGCTTCAAAGATGCACCTAAACTATACCAAAATAGCACCTAAATTCTCCCCAAAATCTACACCAAAACTCAAAAAAAATAAAAATTTGAAACTGCACTATAATAAAATTTAAAAAACTGAATCAAAATTTGATAAGAAGCAGCACCAATACTGGTCAAAAAATGAAAATAAAACTTGTTCAAATTTACTCCATTAACATACATTATAATGAACCTTACGGATTATTCTATGTCCTAAAATGTAAGAACATTAACGAGGGATGGAGATGGTTTCTTTTAATTTTCTTAATGGATCTTTTAGTTTGTTTTGAGTCATGGGGCTGTGGATATGGGTTGGGGCATATTGAAAAGATTTGATGGGTTGGGTATTTGATTTAATCCAACAAGAAGATTTCATGTAATAAATAACAATAACAATAATAGCTAAAAATAAGTGGTTAGGTTCTAAGAGTAAAAAAGAACCCAAAAAGATAGACTGAAGGGTATTTTTAGCTCAATACATGAATGAGGAGTATATTGAACCTTTTTAGACAGTGCAAGAGTATTTTTGGTCCATTTTCATATAAATTATTGTAATGACCCCCAAATCATTTATGTGTAAATGCCTTTTTTTTAATTTAGAGAATTCATATAGAGACCCAAAGTCATTTATTACTCGCAGGGACTGACAGCTCGGTCACATGGTCGTTCATTTGGTTCTTATGTAAGTTTCGGTGTTTTGGAACTTTTCAAACTTGAATGGTTGACTTCGGTCAAAAGTTCAGGAAGACTTCATTAGAATGTAATCTGACAATTCTGCTAACTTTGGAACATCGAGTTTGGTCTAGAACGACCCTTCGTGTGAATCTCAAGGCTTCTGGACTAATTCTGAGACAATTGTGGATTTTGGCTAAAAATAAAGCTTGGGTGTGGGACCCACTTTTTATCAAGGTGACCTCGGATGGAAGTTTCAACTACTTCGTTGTGTTTGTAATGTTGAATTTGATGGGGTAGCATATCTCATTTGCATGCTCAGGGTTCCGAACAAATCTCGAGCACTCCGTCAGAGAATTCAGACTTGTCAAAACCAGTTGATGTGCATCAGCTGGTGCATTCTCAAAATTACCTTCACCTTCAGAGGAAGTGGACCATGTTTGCGGAGACTAGTAGACCTCATCACAGCCTTCGCGGGGTCCTGTCGTGTTCGTGATGGGTCTAGGAATTACCGTTCGTGATTGCGGAATCGTTGTCGCATTCGTGTGCCCCAGGTCTTTACCCTTCATGTTCATGGGGTCCTCTAGCGCGAAGGGTTATTTTCTTAGCCTACTTATTCGCAGACCCTCTTGTCTGCATATGCGGAGAATAATTTTCTCTCAAGACCCTGATCAGCATCATTTCTCAAACTTCAAATTGTGGTTTCTCCCTCGTTTTAGCTCAGAATTGAATGATTCAAAGTCTGAGTGTTTGGAAGGTTTGTTTCAACATTATTTGGCGTTCGGTTATTGCTAGAGGTTCGTCATTCAAGGTAAAATCCACCTAAAATGCTATTTTCCTTATTTGTGTTGTTTAAATGGTAATTTTATATATGATGCTTGTTTGGGCTTTTCCGAGCCTTGAATTATGTTCCATTTTGGACCAAAAGTTGGGTGAGCTAATTAGGACCTCTTGATGAAGTAAATTCTGGAAAATCTGGTGTGGGTACTATATTTTCTATTTTGACTCTAATTTTGTTCTGCTCCGTTTTAAGTGATTTTAGTCTCTAAACAATCATATTAACGTTGTGATTTTATATTTGATGGCGTGGAAGAGTTTCGAAGGGAAACGCTTCAGAATTTTTATTTGAAGCTTGCGTGGTTGGCCTAAAGGTAGGCTACAACTTCTCATTCCCTAGATTGAGCTTAATGATGTAAAAGAATCTTGTTTTGTAAGAATTTGGGATAGGTTCCTAATTTACCACGTTAAATTACTTAAAATACATATTTTAGTCTTTTGTCAAGATTTTTGGGATTTAGAAGAATGTTGGTTGTGATTCGTGATCATCTTTATCTTGTAGTATGTGTTGCTTGTTGTTATTATTGATTAATTTGAGCATGTTTGGCCTTATTCAAGGCTTAGACTAGTGTTTTTCATAGGCTTGCGTTATTTGGAGCCGTTTGGTCTTAGTTTTACCCTGACATCATTCCAGATGGCTTAGCTCTATTTACGTTGGTGTAGAAGACTTGGGTCTAATAGAATGAGCCTTAGGTTGGGCGTTGACTCAACTCTGATGACTTTATATCTATTTATTCCTCCTTTTACGACCCCATAGATTACGTTTGAGATATCGAACTTCGCTTGGCGACATGGGACTAGAGTTGGTTCGTCTAGGAGTATTATACTGATTACTTGGGAGTTGATTTCTTTCTATGGTGGTTCTCTGATGGTGATTTGACATGGGATCCTTAGATATCTACTATAGTCATAGATTCAAGGCACTAGCATATGATCTGCTATCCCACTCCAAGATTCGAGTTCTTTTATCCTCTACGGAGTTGATACATATCAGCTAGACATTGTTGGCTACTTTGGAGGCCTATGTACGGTTTGAGATCTGGTGATGCACTCTATGGATTGGATGAGCTTATTGGGCCTCTAGAGGCTATCCGCGGTTCTAGGTCTGGGCTACGCTCTCCTTGTCTATGTGCAACTCTTATTGGTTACTTGGGAGACTATCCACAGTTCGAGGTTCGGGCTACTCTTCCTCCGGCTCTGGACTCAGGGGTTTCTACTCTTAGTAGTGTTATCCTTTTTATGTACCCGTCGGGCTTAGGGGGTCTGTTTGGGTTCTTACTTAAACTTGCGCACATGTGTACCTTCTAATCTTACAGGGTTAAGTTAGGTTTAGTTAGTTACACTTACTTCTTTCTTGTTCTTAACACACTCGTGTGCATCTCTTTTAAATTCTGCTCGTTCGACCTCTATTTGTCTTTTATTCATGTATTTCATATTGGTTTTAATTTTCTTGCTTAGTTAGGCTATGGTGCTTACTAAGTACCTATTATTATGGTACTCATGATACACTTTGCATCTATTTTGTGATGCATGTTTAAGCACTAGTTATCAACACTGAGATTTGAGCTTGTAGCAACTTCAGTTCAGAGGTGAGGGTTAGCACATAGCGTCCTGGACTTACTTGTCTCTATTTGTATTTTGTTGTCTAGTCTTCTAATTTTTTAGACAAGCTTTGTATTATGTGGTCCACTTTTGGGACTTGTACCCATTTATTTTAGAAGCTCTATACTTGAGACTTCCAGGTTTTTGGAGGGATCTTATTGTATATATATTTTGGTTTGCTTCCGCATGTTCTTCTATTTTTTGTATTTTAATTGTTTCTTCTGCGTTGTTTTTTCCCTTACACCCAGTACTTGATGTTCTGGATTATGGGTCTGCTTACATATTAGTGGATTATAGTAGGCACCATCATAACTCGATCAATCGGGTCATGACAAGTTGGTATCAGAACCCTAGGTTCACTGTCTCACTTGTATAGAGCTAATGTCTAGTAGAGTCCCCTGGATCAGTGCAGGGATGTTTGTATCCTATTATCACGAGGCTATAGGGTGTCCTTAAGAATGTTCTCTCTTTTGTATCACTTTTGTGTAGTTTGTGGTTTATTAGTTTCATGGAATATCACTTGTTTCACCTTTCCACTGGATGGTTTGTTCATAAATTGGGAATTTCGACTCAGTTAGGGCTTAATATTCAAAGTTTTAGTGCCCTCAATGTCTATTTTATGCTCTAAACTTATGTTAAAATGCTAATTTGCAGTAATGAAGGTAAAAGAGCAAGGCAAGGGCATTACTGGGCAAAAGGAAAGAGAAAAAGCTGAAGAAGCTGAAGAAAAGAAAGGTTAGTGCTCGCGAAAGCCACTCAGCGATTCGCCGAGTGGACCTTCAGCTCACCAAAGGTTTCAGCACGCCAACCCATGGACAAGACCAACTCGGCGAGCAAATTGATGATTTGGCAAGGCGCCAAATGGATAGGAGATATCAACTTTGATCGCCTAAAGTTACAGAAGAGGGGTTGTAAAAGGCCAAACAAAGAAGGCGATGTAAAGGAGCACTCAGCGCATCGCAGACCAGGTCGGCGAAGCCTGACTTATTTCACTGTAGTGGACTCCGAAACTGAAATTCTGGGAACGTATAAATGCAATTTTCAAAAGAAGAAAAAAATAGTTCCAAGATTGTCTAGTTCTGGGGTTTGCATCCTAAACATCGTTTTTACACTTTTGAGTATAGATTTAGGGTTGGTTTGATTTTTAACTTTAATTGGAGCATTTGAAGACCTACGGATTGTTGCCTAATCTGATGGAAAACATAGTTGGTAAGGATTTCTTGCTCTTTATGATGTTTGGCTAAAACCCCATTCTTGGGGGTGTGATTATGTAAATGAATGTTTCAATTAGCTTATGGGTGTTAGTATTTACTGATTTTATTATTGATTTAAAGTGGGTTAAATTAATACTTGAGTTTTAATTGATGAATTGTAGTTGTAAATACAATTCTAGTTTAGCATTCTAAGCTTGCCTGAGAAATATGTATTAGAGTTCAAACTATTAGTTAATGATTGTACTGATTGGGTTATTATAGACTTAGCTTGAGAAAGTGGGTTTAAATCTGATCCTACAATACTAGCTTGAAAAAGTAGATTGATTGAGGTATTGGGTTGTTTGTATGTGTGTGCTTGTCGAGGTTTGAGAGAACTCGTTTGATTCATGATAGTTGATTGAGAAATAACTATTGCACTTAAAGACTAGCCTACCCACTAAGTTTCGACGACTTTTAGTAAATAATAATCACCCATTTTGCAAAATTGGCATTTAATTGATCACACTCCCAAGAAATCCCATCTACTTGTCTACTCCCGGTTGTTCATAGTTGTTAATTGTTCACTCAAATCCTCCCATTTGACATTAATTGTCAACCCCTTGTCATTTACTTTATTTGTTGCAAAAATATGTACATCTACAAACGATTAGAACACCATTTTATTTCGTAATCAAATTCTTTATCCTTATCACTCCCTGTAGGATCGACCCCAACTCTTAGTTGGGTTTATACTTATTAGCGACCATCTACACTTAGAATCAGATGAAGTGTAGTTGAGTGTTATCATTGGTACGCACCCCTCGGCGGTCGGGGGTGATTAACCTGGGCCGCAAGTAGAGCCCTAGCTAGGGGCAGAGAATGAATGCAACTGTATGCAAGGGATGCAGCACTATCCCCAGGTAAAGAGAGGAATCTGGAGCCTGTAATAGAGCCTTTGGTTGCTCTTGTACCCCTTCAGCTGGTGGGGCCAGGGCCATACCAGCCACCTTCTGAACCAGTTGTGGCTTCCGATCTCCAAGCAGCCATTACTTAGATTCTGACTATTCTATGGGGTATGTAGTAGGACTCACCTACAACAACAGTTGTACCAGCCCCGCAAGGTCAGCTTGTAGTTGGGGCACATAATGTTCAGGTATCACCAAGGGTGCCCATCCCGTGATTGTGACTGTAGCTATGCTTCTAGAGATTCAGAAGATACTCGGAGTGTTTTTTAGGCTTTCACCTCTGAGGTTGTCTAGGCTATTTGAGAAGACACCCACGAGTTTCTCACTGCTTGCCGTGAGTGACTATATACTTTGGGTTTGGTGGAGTCGAGAAGAGTTGAATTCACTGTTTACCGTCTTGATGAGCAAGCCAAACAGCGGTAAACAGCGGTGACATTCTTATCTTGAGACTACGCCAACTGGATCTCCTCTGATATCTTGGTGTCACCACCCAGGGGTACCCCTTAGACGTAACATGGTGTACTTGACCCCAAAGGGGTCTCATACAAGCCCTTAGCATAATCATAACATAAGATACTAGAAAAGTACGGGAAATTTAAAATTTCTTTAAAACCATAAAATCGAAAACATTTTCATATGCAAGCGGAAGTCTTTACTATAACCTTTGTCTCAAACCATCTACTACAATAGAATATCAATAGGGTCACAGCCCTTTACAATCAAATGTCTCAAAGTAGTCTATAAGAAAAGCAACTAGAAGTGGATGACATCTTGTCCTCGAACCATGAGGACTCACCACAAGTCTTGGAGATAAGCAATCCAAGCCTTTGTCAAGAAAGGAAGTACACTTCACCTAGCCGAAACCTACACTTATCAAAAATGTAGAAGAAATAGGGGTTAGCACAAATATGTACTAAGTATGGAAGCATGCATAAAAATCCTTGAAATATTTATAAAAAGGGCATTTTAGTTGATAATTATGCATTTGCCAATTTTGAGAATCACCATGCACTTTCAATGTAAAACACAAGTCATAATCACATTTATCATGTAAGAACACTGTAACATAATAGTACCATCTTTTTGGTAACCTTAAGTTGTACTTGTGCAATGCATGATTGACATCCCATAATACCAACCACACTAAGTACATCTTTGAGGCCACCCTAATCATACATAACATACATAGACCTCATCATAGTCAATACTCATAGACAAGGAAATAGTCATGTAAATTAACTTGAACATAAGGAAAGGCAACTATAGAAACAATCCAAGCTAAGCATACATCACATAAGAGGACACTTCATAAGTAACTTCAAGTCATACTTGTGCCATGTATGAATGACAATCCATACTACCATTCACACTAAGTAATTCCTTAGCCTATCTTACTCAATGCTTACTATTTATAATACTAGACTATCAAAGAATAGCATCCTACTAGGGTAGACCAAACTTCCATGGCAAAACACACAATCATGCAAACCAAGCTATACAAGGAAGAGTACAAGTACCACAACCTAACTACAATATAATACATGCTACCCTTAGGGGAGTATCAATCCTCAACCCTGAGTTACCCTTAAGAGAGTATGGTGTCTCAATCCTAAGCTATCCTTAGGAGAGTATAAATCCTCTATCCTAAGCTATCCTTAGGAGAGTATGGTGTCTCAATCCTAAGCTATCCTTAGGAGAGTATAAATCCTCTATTCTAAGTTACCATGAAGTGGTCTTGGCCTAACCAAGTCATGCTACCATGGAGGCATTCTAATAATGCTAGTCCAAGCTACCCTTAGGAGAGTATAGATCCTCAATCCTAGGCTACCATGCCTACTCTAATTCAAGCTACCATGAAAAGCATTCTACCAATTCTAATTCAAGCTAACCTTAGGAGAGAATAATTCCTCAATCCCAAGCTACCATGAGAACTACTAACTCATGTTATCTAAACAAGGTACACATTAAGGGATCATATGTCACAACTTCAAGATATTCTATTCTAACATGCTTTGATCCATTTTAGGTGATTAACCCTTCAATATTGAACCAATCTATGTGAGAAGACCTTTCACATTCTACATACATGCCTTCATATAGTTCTAGGTAAGTCATGTGGGTAAAAGCCTTCCATCACAACACTATTTATTTTAATACCAATTCTATGCAAGCTATCGCATCATATTAGACTTGCTCTATAAGCCCTAGTGATCAACATTATGACTTAAAGCCCTACTGATAGCTTTACTCCATAATCATCATACTAGACTACATCACAAGACATAATAGGCACAAGCCTTAGTCATAGGCAATTCTAAGCATAATACATCATAAAGTCCCAAATTCAATCATTATAATTCATGATCTAACATACATTAATAAATCTAGTTCAATTCATGATTTCATATTCCTATTCTTGAATAAGTTCTATACATGATGACAATTCTAGGAGATCTATCAAGAATCATCAATTTCTCATCAAAAGCCATAAACCCACATACTTTGATTTCTAGGGTTAACCATGGAATTCACATAAACTCACCATAATATCATGAATCAACACTAAATCAAACATAAATAAGTATTATCCAACTAATTGAAGTCATACCCAACTAAACCCACTCATTGGAAGAAACCCTAGCTTAGATTGGGGTTTTTCTTCACAAATTTGGGGAATTTCTAGGGGACTCTATGGGTGGAAGAATCCATAGATGAAAATATAAACATACCTTTAATCAAAGAGCCACACAAGACTTTAACAATGGAGCCTTTGTTCTTGACCTTAGCTTCAAGCTCTACCTTCTTCTTCGATGGAGGTTTTCTGGAGAGAGAAATATTTGAGAGGGGAGAACTTTTGGGATCTTTTGGGGGTTTTGACTGTAATGACTTAATTGGGGTAGTAAATGACTTAAAATACTTTATATAGGTGTATAAAATCAGTATAAAACGACTCCCCCCCCCCCATACACTTAAAACTAATTAAAAGGGAATTTACTAAATGACCCTCGACTAGGCTGCCCCGTCCCAAGGACTACGGCCACTTTGACGGCTCGTCAAGGGAACCACGGCCCGTGGTCCCTTGACCAATAGCCTTCCCAACTTGTCATACCTCCCATGAGGCTAAGGCATGACCACGAGACCTCCCACGATCTGTGGTCAAGACCACGAGTTGTGGTGATGATTGTGGTCTTGGGGCAGTAGGCTTGCCACCCACATTTCTAAGGGGACTTCATGAGACCCTTCACGGACCGTGGTTAAGACCTTGGCCTTTGGCTTAGGCTTAGGCTTTTCCCCCTTACCTTGGTACTTGTCCTTGCTACCCTCACCCAAACCTTAGGTGGTCTTCTATACTACAAGCTCTAACATGTACCTTGACGTTTAAGCTCTAAACCTCTCATTCCTTGTATGGAAAGTCTCATCTACGACTGTATTACTCATACATCAAACTCTAGAACCCTAGCTTGAGGCTCTAGTTTGGTCTACTAGTTTCCGGGGAATTACAATATCCCCCCCTTGGGCACATTCGTCCTCTAATGACTTTTCTAAACACTTCTTAAAGGAAATGACTCTAGACTAGCAGCCCATCATGCAAGCACTACATATAAATGCACACAACCAAGGAGGAAAACTTCAACTCCAATCTAAACATACTCAATACGACGCAAGGGAGTAGGAACTACATCTAACAACCCAAAATGCATGAAATTCTATATCTATTCCTTTTCAAGGATGAACTAACATCTCCTAGCTAAAACATGTTCAACACACATTCATGGAGCCAAAATGCAATTTACTTACAAAGGTCATTTATTCAAGGAGGAATCTTTCAACTCCAAACTACGGTATGCTCATATAATCAACTCATGAAGTCTATATGCCACTCTAATCAATGCACTTCAACATGAGGAAAACAATGCATACAAGTCATTTCTAACAAGACCTGCGCATTTTCATGAACATGCATATAACGAATTCATGGCAACACATAATCACATAATAATCTTATTAGATAGGTACAATATCTTCCCCTTGGGATTAATCCTACACATGCTCTTCTAAACATCAAAGACAACTTCAAGGTCCAACATAACAAGTCATAAAAGACAAGAAATCTTGAAATTTACTAAAGCATAAAAAAACATACCGTAAGGGACATGAGGAGATCACTCTTGATTTTCTCTAGATTGGAGAGCATAAAACATATTCTTCTTTTGGGGCTCCACATCCTCACTACTAGTGGCAACTTGCTTACCCTCTCTTCTTGTGGCCTTTGCCTTTGGGAAATCTTTATTTATGTGGCCACTCTCACCACAACCAAAGCAACTTTCTCTACCGGCCAAACACCTACCCTCATGCCTCTTACCACACCTAGAACAAGTGGGCCATAGGTACTTATTACTTATCCCTTATGGCCTAGGGGTAGACACCCTCCCCCATCCTTATGCTTAGGAGCATTAGAAAAGCCTTATCAAAGGGTAGACACCCCCTCATGTCCATCGGACCCATCATAAAGGACTTATCATTATCCATCCTAGACCTCTTTTTCTCCCTAGCTTAATCCTTCTTGAGTTTTGACTCTTCCATTTGTTGGGAAAATATTATGAGACATGAGATATCCATAACATCAACAATCATTGTCGTACGACATTCTTCTTCTACTATATTAGACGCCCCTGTTATAAACCTATTCATCATATCCCGAGGATTTTCTACCCAAGATGGAGCATACTTAGACAAAAGAGTAAATTTCAAGGCATACTCTTTGACACTCATGTTACCTTGCTTAAGATTGATGAACTCTTCCAACTTAGCTTCCCTCAACTCCCAGAGAAAAGAACCTATCTAGAAATGATGACTTAAATGCTTCCCATTCTATACGACCCGCTTCGATTGGCCTACTATCTCTCCATTGTTCATACCAAATTTGGGAAACATCCTTCAATTGGTAGGCGGCTAGCTCCGCCTTCTCTATAGGAGTCACCATCATGATAGCTAACACTTTATAAACCTCTTCTATGAACCCATTTGGATCACCCTCCACCTTGAAGCCACTAAAATCTGGAGGTTTATCCTCAAAAACTCTCTTACCCTAGAAGCACACATCCCCCTTATAGGGTTTGCCGGAGCCACCACCTCTCTATTGGCTTGCGCCGTCAAGGCTTGAGCCAACAATTGCATAGAAGCCCTAAACTCCGCAAGAGTAACATTCTCAATTGGAGGGTCATTTGGAGCTTGAGGAGGAGCTTGATTTGGAACTTGGAGAGGAACATCTTTGTCCACATTTTCTTCCTCTTCTCCCGTAGCATTTGCTCTTGTATTAGCCATACCCTGAAAATCAACGGGCACAGATTAGAAGAAGAACCTAATAAAGCCAAACTCTATGCCACGACTAAGAGAAATAAGAAGTGCGATTTCCTAAACATCCAATAGCCTCCTATTCATAAATTTGGCACGGTTCACATTTATGAACAAGACCCTACTAGACGTGGTTTGAGACAATCTTAGAACCATTTTAAATCTTCTGCTTTGATTACCAAGTTTGTCACAACCCAGGGGTACCCTGATAAGTCCACAAATTTGACTCATTTAGGGCTTTATTTTGATAGAAATAGTGTCCTCAAATGCTTATTGTGTCTCAATATCTGATGAAAACTCTTAAGTTTCAGGTATTTGAAGTTTTAGTGGAAGCATGGACACTTAGGCGCAAAAAGGAACAAGAAGGCTGAAAAGAATGAAGAAGTTGAAGCCTGAGCATCGCCAAGTACACTTGGCAATTTGCCAAAGGGATGCACTCCGCCTTTTGATCCAGTACGCGAAGCCCTGAAGGAGAAGGATCAAAAAGGCGATGAAAGGAGCAATCGGCGCTTCACCGAATAGTTTCGCGAAGCAGTACTATACCACCCAATGGTCCAGAACATGAAGATGCTGAAGGCAAGCACGAAATGGTGATGAGACAGAAGAAGGGCGAGTCACCGAGTTATTCGGCGGCCTTGACTAACCTCATCGAGCAATTCGCCAGCACTAATATCTGAAGTCTATAAATACTAAACTCTTTATTAATTTTAAGAGAGTCGAATTATTATTATAATTTTCACAATCGAATAGTACTTTTTTGGGATATTTTCTCTCAAGTTTGGAGAAGGTTTTTTGGGAGACTTGAAGAAAGAAGAATTTCATCTTTCCCAAGTTGGAAGTGAGTCTTCTCCATTCTTCTTCCTTTGCTTAAATCAAGGTTTAATTCCTTATACCCATTTGATTTTTGTATCATTTTAGCTGTATTTTATTATTTCTTGATGTGTGGCTAAAAACCCCCCATTCTTGGGTTGTGATTTAGCAAATATGTGTTGATATTATTGTTGGGTCTTGTTTGCTAATAGGTTAGATGCATTTTAATGGTGATTTTACCTAGTGGTTTTGGTTTAATTTAATGGGTTTGTAGTTGCAAATACAAAACCACCCATGTGTTTTCGGCTTGCTCGAGAAAGAGGTCGCGAAGCCAAGACTGTTAGACTGATAGCCTAAGGAGTGGGTCGACATGAGGTTCAGCCCGAGAGGGTGAGCCCTAGACCCATATCCTAACACTCAAATCGAGGGAGTGAGTGGGGTAAGGCATAGGTTGGTCTTCATGCAGCAAATGGGTGTTCGAGGGGAACCCATTTGAAACGGGGTAAGTTGCCCAAGAGGGAACTTATTTCCATCTAAAGCTTAGCGTAGTCACTATTATCTTGCAAATTTCCTATAGAAAGCATGTACCCAATGATTTATTTCAACTTGTATTGCGGTCACACCTCCAAGAACTTATCCTCATACTTGATTTTCTTGTTATTTTTTTTGTTTTTACTACTTGTGACAAAACCCCAATTGATATTTGACACTTTTGTGTCACCCTATTTAATTTACTTTGTTTTTACTCGTTAATGTCTTTAGCTATGACTAGTTAGAGCTAAATTTTATTTTTCTATCAATTCTCAAAACCACTCCCTAGGGACACGACCCCAACCTTTAATTGGGTTACTATATTATCGATGATCGTAGACACTCGTACCTTAGGTTAGTGTTGTTGGTAATGATAAGCATCAAAATGGCGCCGCTGCCGGGGTGTGGTGTTATTTGGGAATTCTTAATTAAGTAGAATTCTTGGTTTTTCTTAGTTTTAGCCTTACTAACCTTAGTTGTTATTTTGTTTTACTTGTCTAACTACACCATGGGTTATTTCGAAAATGAAGAGTAGTCTTTGACTTGTGTCGTGCCACGACGTTAACTCAGGTGTTGTTTGAGAGGCAACCCAAAACCCTATATGATCCTAAACACTCGTACCGTAGGTTAGTAACATTGGTCACGATAAGCATCAAAATGGTGTCACTGTCGGGGAGTGGTGTTATTTGGGAATTCTTAGTTAAGTAGAATTATTGGTTTTTCTTAGTTTTAGCCTTTCTAACCCTAGTTGTAGTTTTGTTTTACTTGTCTGAAGATCAAAGCAGGGAAACAATAATAGATAATCACTATGGGTATCACACAAATCATCCTCTCCTGAAACTATTGAACCTCGGGGATAATCTACTGACGTTCAAACAAGCATGAGAGGAAACAATTCCAAAAATGTGGATACGGTTCAAAGCAATATTACAAATATGCTCATCTCATGAGATGCCTGATAAGACGCTGCTAGATTGATTTTATCGGGGTCTCGAACACAAAAATAAAAGCATAATTGAGCACCTGTTCGAGGGCGGAATGCGCAACCAACCCTACAAATTTTTCGCAACACTACTTGACAATATGGTCGAAGCCAGCAAAGAAACTCAAAAGAAATACGAATGGGATAAGCTGGTGGCTCAAGTAGATGTCTTTTCTAAATGGGTGATTGGATTGGAAGAACAAGCCAGGGAGAGGGAGAAGGACCTCTACCTTCGAGAGTGCAGAGTAGTCTTTGACTTGTGTCGTGCCACGACGTTAACTCAGGTGTTGTTTGAGAGGCAACCCAAAACCCCATATTATCTTATATTTGCATACTAGTAAAAAATTAGTGTCTTAGTTTTGCAGATTGAAGTGTGATAGGTGCCAAAGAGGTGCAAAATGGCGAGCAGCAGACCCAGTTGGCGAGTCGCCAAAGACACCGGTGATCAATGTTATTTCACCGTTTGACTCAAGGCACTCTCTAAGCTTGGAGTCTGTAAAACTCAGTGAGCTCAGAAAAGTTTCAGAGATTCACCTACTTGATCGGCGACCTCGATGGTCACCGTTGTTTGAACATCCACAGCTACTGAGAAGTTCTGTAAAACTCGGTGAAGTAAAAAAAATATTGTTTGGCGAAGCGCCGAATCACTCACCGAATGGGAACAAACTGGATAAGCTGCAGGCCAATGCACAAAAAGGTAGTTGATTAATCACTCGAAAGTGTGGGTTTAAGATAGGTGCATTGGAATGCTAAGAAAAGTTGTACAGAGCTTGATGAATCACTCGGCAATGCACCAAACGTCCCCATCATACCTTCAGCTTTACGAGACATATATTGAAGGACTCCAACTCGAAATAGCTGCCTAACCAGGATTATTCTCTAGCCCTATCTTTGTCTTTCATTAATTTGACCTCTAGATTATTGTTATATATTTGAGGACAAATATTGTTTTTATTATGGTGGGTTGAGGCTCACATTTAGTTGCTTGCTATGGATGTTTGTGTTTTTATATATATTTTGGCTTGTCTATTTAAAATGGCGCTTTCTACTGTTTTCTCGATGGTTTAACCGTATGGATTCTTCCTGATTTTAATTGATTGCAAAATTTTGACCCCTTTCAAAAAATTATTATTATTTTTTGAAAATTTTCGCCACCGCTTTTGTTGAAAGTGGTTGTTCTTGCACAAATTTAAGTCTCAGTTTTGATCAATACCGATGACTTCGATAGTGCTCTCAATTGAAAGAACATGAATGTATGGCTACGATGAGGCCAAATGAAGTTGCATAAAAAATATGTGAACTCTTTGCATCTCACTGAGATTAGCCATTTATCGAATTGATTCTCTTGTAATGACCATTGCATACTAGCGAAAATGTGTAGTCTTGTTTGAGTTAAGTGTCGATGCCTTGTGTGATTAGCTTGCTTTGAACCATGCATAAATAAACCTAGAATTTTCCCCGTTAGTCTGATTGATTCAGAAAGGTGTCCTCTTGAGATGATCTTAGGCAACTTTAAAGAGTGTGAGCCAAATTTAACATATACCTCGTTTGTTACCTACCCGTGAGCCTGTGAAACTCTCTTGAACACCCTTTGAGCTTTACCTTTCTTTGGAAGAACCTTGATAAACCCTAGACCTTACTTGACCCACTACCTATAATCCTCTTGATTTGTGGTTTAGCGAATAGCCAACTTAGTCCAAAAGCCTAAGTTAGGGGTGTGGTGAAAAGGGAAAGGCGAAGTCAATAAGTGCAAGAAAAGTCCCCCTTAACCCATGGTGTTGCAGAACAATGGAAACCCTTCAAAAAAAAGTGTGTGGAATAAAGTACAAAGGAAA
This sequence comes from Solanum verrucosum, assembly GCF_900185275.1. Taxonomy (NCBI): domain Eukaryota; kingdom Viridiplantae; phylum Streptophyta; class Magnoliopsida; order Solanales; family Solanaceae; genus Solanum; species Solanum verrucosum. Next base: position 675,408 of record NW_026020168.1, read on the forward strand.
TTGGGTTTCCAAGCAATCCATAGAGGTGAATAAAATGATAACTTAGAAGCACTAGAAAAAGAATTGATAAAGGAAAAGAAGAGAATTCCTTGAGAATACCACATCTCACGAGGAAAAATTCACTGAGCCTAAATGATCATACCTTTGCACTCATCCCCATTACAAGACTTAGAAATACCTGTTTGATCTTGAGTGAGCTGGACCGAAGATCGATCGGAAAATAAGGGCAAGCCTATGGGTGAAAACATACATTGTGCTTCTCTTTTTGAGTGTGAGCATTGCATTTGATTCCTGATATTGCATTGAATAACCTCTGCGTGTGAATATGGAATCATTCTTTATTTGAGGGCATTTAGAAACTTTTTGTTGAGCTTGAACTTGCACAAGTAGCAAGTATTGCGAGCATGAGAATCTTTGGAAATGGTGTGCCACAACTTGAATCTTTAAGTAAACATTTGATCCTTGCATAAGTAAATTGATTCTTGTTGTGTGCATTCATGATTGAGTCTTGTGTAGCACTATTTGAGACACCCTTTTGGAACTGCTGAACTCAAGTTTGCTTAAGGACAAGTAAAATTTTAAGTTGGGGGTGTTGATGAGTCCATAAATTGGATTCATTTAGGGCGTTATTTTAATAGAAATAGTGTCCTCAAATGCTTATTATGTCTCAATATCTGATGAAAACTCTTAAGTTTCAAGTATTTGAAGTTTTAGTGGAAGCATGGACACTTAGTCGCAAAAAGGAACAAAAAGGTTGAAAAGAATGAAGAAGTTGAAGCCTGAGCATCGCTAAGCACACTTGGCGATTCACCGAAAGGATGCCCTCCGCCTTTTGTTCCTGTACGCGAATTCCTGAAGGAGGAGGATCAAAAAGACGATGAAAGGAGCAGGTGGCGCTTCGTCGAATAGTTCCACGAAGCAGTACTATACCGCCCAATGGTCCAGAACGTGAAGATACTAAAGGCAAGCAGAAACCGTGATGAGACAGAAGAAGGGCGAGTTGCCGAGTTATTCGACGGCCTCGACTAACCTCGCCGAGCAATCCGCCATCACTAATTTCTTAAGTCTATAAATACTAAACTCTTTTGTTAATTTTAAGAGAATCGAATTATTATTATAATTTTCACCATAGAATAGTACTTTTTTGGGATATTTTCTCTCAAGTTTTGAGAGGGTTTTTTGGGAGACTTGAAGAAAGAAGAATTTCATCTTCCCCAAGTTGGAAGTGGGTCTTCTCCATTCTTCTTCCTTTGCTTAAATCAAGTTTTAATTCCTTATACCCATTTGATTTTAGTATCCTTTTAGGTGTATTTTATTATTTCTTAATGTGTGGCTAAAAAACCCCATTCTTGGGGTGTGATTTAGCAAATGTGTGTTGCTATTATTGTTGGGAATTGTTTGTTGATAGGTTAGATGAATTTTAATGGCGATTTCACCTAGTGGTTGTGGTTTAATTTAATGGGTTTGTAAATGCAAATACAAAACCACCCATGTGTTTGCGACTTTCGAGAGAGAAAGGTCGCGAAACCAAGACCGCTAGACTAATGGCCTAAGGAGTGGGTCAACATTAGGTTCAACCCGAGAGGGTGAGCCCTTGTCTCATATCCTAACACTCAGCTCGAGAGAGTGAATGGGGTAAGGCGTAGGCTGGCCTTTATGTGACAAATGGGTGTGCAAGAGGAACCCATTTGAAACGGGGTAAGTTGCCCGAGATGGGAACTTATTTCCATCTAAAGCTTAGCCTAGTCACTATTATCTTTCAAATCTCCTATCAAAGGCATGTACCAACGATTTATCTCAACTTGTATTGCGGTCACACCCCAAGAAATTTTCCCCATACATTATTTTCTTGTTATTTTTGTTGTTTTTACTACTTGTGACAAAACCCCCAATTGATATTTGACACTTTTTGTCACCCCCTTTAATTTACTATGTTTTTACCCATTAATGTATTTAGCTACGACTAGTTAGAGCTAAATTTTATTTTTCTATCAATTCTCAAACCACTCCCTTGGGACACGACCGCAACCTTTAGTTGGGTTACTATATTATCGATGATCCTAAACACTCGTACCGTAGGTTAGTAACATTGGTCACGATAAGCATCAAAATGGTGTCACTGTCGCGGAGTGGTGTTATTTGGGAATTCTTAGTTAAGTAGAATTCTTGGTTTTTCTTAGTTTTAGCCTTTCTAACCTTAGTTGTAGTTTTGTTTTACTTGTCTGAAGATCAAAACAGGGAAACAATAATAGATAATCACTATGGGTATCACACAAATCATTTTCTCCTGAAACTATTGAACCTCGGGGATAATCCACTGACGTTCAAACAAGAATGAGAGGAAACAATTCCAAAAATGTGGATACGGTTCAAAGCAATATTACAAATATGCTCATCTCATGAGATGCCTGATAAGACGCTGCTAGATTGATTTTATCGGGGTCTCGAACACAAAAATAAAAGCATAATTGAGCACCTGTTCGAGGGCGGAATGTGCAACCAACCCTACGAATTTTTCGCAACACTACTTGACAATATGGTCGAAGCCAGCAAAGAAACTCAAAAGAAATACGAATGGGATAAGCTGGTGGCTCAAGTAGATGTCTTTTCTAAATGGGTGATCGGATTGGAAGAACAAGCCAGGGAGAGGGAGAAGGACCTCTACCTTCGAGAGTGCAAACGAGAAAAGAAGCGTGGGGTTAGCAAAAAGATGGTACCCTTTCAATCATTCTGCAAAAACTCGAAGAACAGGACAAGAAGTTGAATGACATGAAAGACAATATTGAAATGCTAAATGAAATGACCACCGCAAACTCCATGAGGATTCATCTGCAAGATGCTCAAATAAGCCATTTGATAACATGTCAATACCCACCATTCTCCGAGGACTCACCTAGATACACCATGGGTGATTCCAAGGACAAAGAGTAGTCTTTGACTTGTGTCGTACCGTAACGTTAACTCAGGCGTTGTTTGGGAGGCAACCCAAAACCTCATATTATCTTATATTTGTGTGCTAGTAAAATAATAGTGTCTTAGTTTTGCAGATTGAAGTGTGGTAGGTGCCAAAGAGGTGCAGAATGGCGAGCAGCAGACCCAGTTGGCGAGTCGCCAAAGACACCGGTGATCAATGTTATTTCGCTGTTTGACTCAAGCCATCCTCTAAGCTTGGAGTCTAAAAAACTCACGAGCTCAAAAAGGTTTTAGCGATTCACACACCTAATCGGCAAACTCGATGGCACCGCTGTTTGAATATCCACAGCTGCTAAGAAGTTCTGTAAAATTCGGTCAAGTAAAACAAAAATTATTTGGCGAAGCGCCGAATCACTCAGAAGTCAAAGCGCTGTCACTGAATGGGAACGAACTGGATAAGCCGTAGGACAATGCACAAAAAGGTAGCTGGTTAATCACTCGAAAGTGTGGGTTTATGATAGGCGCATTGGAATGCTAAGAAAAGTTATAGAGAGCTTGATGAATCACTCGGCAATGCACCAAACGTCCCCAGCATACCTTCTACTTTACGAGACATATGTAGAAGGACTCCAACTTGAAACAACTGCCTAACCAGGATTATTCTCTAGCCCTATCTCTGTCTTTCTTTAATTTGACCTCTAGATTATTGTTATATATTTGAGGACAAATATATTTTTTTATTGTGGTGGGGTGAGGCTCGCCTTTAGTTGCTTGCTATGGATGTTTAATTTGTGTTTTTGTATATATTTGGGTTGTCTGTTTAAAATGGCACTTTCTATTGTTTTCGCGATGGTTTAACCTTATGGCTTCTTCCTGATTTTAATTGATTGCAAAATTTTGACCCCTTCCGAAAAATGATTATTTTTTTTTGAAAATTATCACCACCGCTTGGGTTGAAAGTGGTTGTTTTTGCAAAAATTTAAGTCTTAGTTTTGATCAATACCGATGACTTGAATAGTTCTCTCAATTGAACAAACAAGAATGTATGGCTACGATGAGGCCAAATGAAGTTACATAAACAATATGTGAACTCTTTGCATCTCGTTGTGATTAGCCATTTACTGAATTGATTCTCTTGTAATGACCATTGCACACTAGCAAAAGTGTGTAGTCTTGTTTGACTTAAGTGTCGATACCTTGTGTGATTAGCTTGCTTTTAACCATGCATGAATAAACCCAGAACTTTCCCTGTTAGTCTGATTGATTTAGAAAGGTGTCCTCTTGAGATGATCTTAGGCAACTTTAAAGAGTGTGAGCCAAATTTAACATATACTGCGTTGGTGGCCTACCCATAAGTGTGTGAAACTCTCTCGAACACCCTTTGAGCCTTACCTTTCTTTGGAAGAACCCTGATGAACCCTAGACCTTACTTGACCCACTTCCTATAATCCTCTTGATTTGTGGTTTAGCGAATAGCCAACTTAGTAAAAAAGACTAAGTTGGGGGTGTGGTGAAAAGTAAAAGGAGAAGTCAAGAAATGCAAGAAAAGTCCCCCTTAACCCATGGTGTTGCAGAACATTGGAAACCCTTCAAAAAAAAGAGTGTGTACTAAAGTACAAAGGAAATAGGGTTTCCAAGCAATCCATGGAGGTGAATAAAAAGATAACTTAGAAGCACTAGAAAAAGAATTGATAAAGGAAAAGAAGGTAATGCCTTGAGAATACCACTTCTCACGAGGAAAAAGTCACTGAGCCTAAATGACCATACCTTTGCACTCATCCCCATTACAAGCCTTAGAAAGACCTTTTTGATCTTGAGTGAGCTGGATCGAAGATCGATCGGAAAATAAGGGCAAGCCTATGGGTGAAAACATGCATTGTGTTTCTCTTTTTGAGTGTGAGCGTTGCATTTGATTCCAGATATTGAATTGATTAACCTCTATGTGTGAATATAGAATCATTCTTTATGTGAGGGCATTTAGATACTTTTTGTTGAGTTTGAACTTGCATAAGTAGCCAGTATTGCGAGCATGAGAATCTTTGGTAATGGTGTGTCACAAGTTGAATCTCTGAGTACACAATTGATCCTTGCATAAGTAAATTGAGTCTTGTTGTGTGCATTCATGATTGAGTCTTGTGTAGCACTGTTTGAGACACCCTTCTTCAACGGCTGAACTCAAGTTTGCTTGAGGACAAGTAAAATTTTAAGTTGGGGGTGTTGATAAGTCCACAAATTGGACTTATTTAGGGCTTTATTTTGATAGAAATAGTGTCCTCAAATGCTTATTTTGTCTCAATATCTGAAGAAAACTCTTAAGTTTCAAGTAGTTGAAGTTTTAGTTGAAGCATGGACACTTAGGGGCAAAAACAAACAAAAAGGCTGAAAAGAATGAAGGGGCTGAAGCCTGAGCATCAGCAATCACACTTGGCAATTCGCCAAAGGGACGCATTCTACCTTTTTTTCCCGTACGCGTAGCCCTTAAGGAGAAGGATCAAAAAGGCGATAAAAGGAGCAGTCGGTGCTTCGCCAATGGTCCATAATGTGGAGATTCTGAATGCAAGCTGAAACGGCGATGACAGAAGAAGGGCGAGTCGCCGAGTTATTCAGCGGCCTCGACTAACCTTGCTGAGCAATCCGCCAGCACTAATTTCTGAAGTCTATAAATACTAAACTCTTTATTAATTTTATGAGAGTCGAATTATAGTTATAATTTTCACAATAGAATAGTACTTTTTTGGGATATTTTCTCTCATGTTTGGAGAGGGTTTTTTTGGGAGACTTGAAGAAAGAATAATTTCATCTTCCCCAAGTTGGAAGTGGGTCTTCTCCATTCTTATTCCTTTGCTTAAATCAAGGTTTATTTCCTTATACCCTTTTGATTTTAGTATCATTTTAGGTGTCTTTTGTTATTTATTGATGTGTGTCTAAAAACCTCATTCTTGGGGTGTGATTTAGCAAATATATATTGATATTATTGTTGGGTCTTGTTTGATGATAGGTTGGATGTATTTTAATGGTGATTTCACCTAGTGGTTGTGGTTTAATTTAATGGGTTTATAGTTGCAAATACATAACCAACCATGAGTTTTCGGCTTGCGAAAGAGAGAGGTCGCGAAACCAAGACCGCTAGACTGATGGCCTAAGGAGTGGATCAACATGAGGTTTAGCCTAAGAGGGTGAGCCCTAGTACCATATCCTAACACTCAGCTCGAGAGACTGAGTGGGGTAAGGCGTAGGCTGGCCTTCATGTGGCAAATGGGTGTTCGAGAGAAACCCATTTGAAACGGGGTAAGTTGCCCCAGAGGGAACTTATTTCCATCTAAAGCTTAGCCTAGTCACTATTATCTTGCAAATTTCCTATCGAAGCATGTACCCAACGATTTAACTCAACTTGTATTGCGGTCACACCCCAAGAACTTTTCTGCATACTTGATTTTCTTGTTATTTTTGTTGTTTTTACTACTTGTGACAAAACCCCCAATTGATATTTTACACTTTTGTGTCACCCCTTTTAATTTATTATGTTTTTACTCATTAATGTCTTTAGCTACGACTAGTTAGAGCTAAATTTTATTTTTCTATCAATTCTCAAAACCACTCCCTTGGGACACGACCCCAAACTTTAGTTGGGTTACTATATTATCGATGATCGTAGACACTCGTACCGTAGGTTAGTGTTGTTGGTGAGGATAAGCATCATACCCCCTAGGCGTAACATGGTGTACTTTACCCCGAAGGGCTCTCGTACAAGTCCTTAGCATAATCATAACATAAGATACTTGAAAAGTACGGGAAATTTAAAACTTCTTTAAAACCATTAAATCAAAAACATTTTCATAAGCAAGCGGAAGTCTTCACTATAACATTTGTCTCAAACCATCTATTAAATGCTTGAATAAAACTCTTGGGACGCAACCCATACAAAGTCTAAAACATAAATAAGTGACATAAGGAAATAATGAGTTTGTCCTCGAAGCTATGAGGACTCACCAAATCTTGAAGTCTTCTTTCTCCTTAGAAACCTAGTCTTCAAAGGAACTCAATCTTCAAAACCCTACATTTGATTAGAATGTAGGCAATATGTGTTAGTACAAAATGTACCATGTATGAAAGCTAGAACTACATCATAAGAGCATCTCAAAATGGTTAGTCAACATAAGACATAGGCATAAGAGATAATAACATAATCATAGCAAAATCTCCAACATAAGCATCATATAATCAGAAGTCAACATAAGACATAGTTATGAGTATAGGAGATACATCATGTTCATGGCATAGTCCTTACTTAGACTTTCATGTTTACATACTTCAACCTTTATTCTTTCATATTACAAGAGAACTACTTCACAAGCCACCTCAAAGAATACTTGTGCAAGGCAAGAATAGCATCCCATGATACCATCCAAGCTAAGTGCCTCTTCTTTGTCATTCTTGGGCATAGTCTACATTCATAGTCAAGACCAAGGTTTTCATGTCATAAGAGCACTATACTCCTAAGTAACCTCAAAGAACACTTGTGCAATGCATATGTGGCAGCCCATAATACTACACACACTAAGCATATCCTTGAAGTCACCATGTTCATGCTTACTAAAAATAGATGTCACTATTGACCTACTTCATATAAACAAGGAACTATCAACTTAGGTCAATCATATCATGGAAGGCAACTATAGCAACAATCCAAGCTAAGCATACATCACATAAGAGTACACTTCATAAGTAGCTTTAAATCATACTTGTTCCATGTATAAATGGCATCCCATACTACCATTCATACTAAGTAATTCCTTAGGCTATCTTACTCAATGCTTACTATTTATCATACTAGACTATCAAAGAATAGCACCCTACTAGGATAGACCTAACTACCATGGTAAAACACGCTATCATGCAAACCAAGTTATAAAAGGAAAAGTACAAGTACCACAACCTAGCTACCATGCAAACATTCAATATAATACATGCTACCCTTAGGGTAGTATGAATCCTCAACCCTAAGCTATCCTTAGGAGAGTACAAATTCTCTATCCTAAGTTATCCTAAGGAGAGTATGGTGTCTCAATCCTAAGCTATCCTTAGGAGAGTATAAATCCTCTATCCTAAGCTACCATGAAGTAGTCTTGTCCTAACCAAGTCATGCTACCATGGAGGCATTCTAATAATGTTAGTCCAAGCTACCCTTAGGAGAGTATAGATCCTCAATCCCATGCTACCATGCCTACTCTAATTCAAGCTACCATGAAAATCATCCTACCAATGCTAATTCAAGATAACCTTAGGAGATCATAATTCCTCAATCCCAAGCTACCACGAGAACTACTAACTCATGCTATCTAAAGAAGTTATACATGAAGGGATCATATGTCACAACTTCAAGTTATTCTATTCTAACATGTTTTGATCCATTTTAGGTGATTAACCCTTCAATCTAGAACCAATGTATGTGAGAAGACCTTTCACATTCTATATACATGCATTCATATAGTTCTAGGTAGGTCATGTGGGTAAAATCCTTCCATCACAACACTATCTATTTTGAATACCAATTCTATGTTGATCACTAGGGTGATTAACCCTAGTGATCAACATTATGACTTCAAGCCCTACTATTAAGATTTACTCCACAATCATCATACTAGACTAGATCACAAGACATAATAGTCACAAGCCTTAGTCATAGGCAATTCTAAGCATAATTCATCATAAAGTCCCAGATTCAATCATTACAATTCATGATCTATCATACATTCATAAATCTAGTTCAATTCATGATTTCATATTACTTATCTTGAATAATTTATTTTCACGACCCCGGGTTACCCCCTAGAAGTAAGATGGTGTACTTGACCCCGAGGGGGTCTCATACAAGGCCTTATCATAATCATAACATAAAGACATAGAATAATTGTGAAAAATTTAAAACTTTTACAATAGAAGTCTACTTATTTTTCATACACGAAAATAAGAATCTAGACTTGTCTTAATCACCATCTAGTACAACAGAGTGTACAAACAGGGTCAAGCCCTTTACATCAATAAAGTCTCAAAAGTGGAAAGTACAACCAAAGCTAGAGCGAACTTGAGGACTCACCAAGCCTAGGGAATAGTCAACCCAAGATTCACTTGAAGGAAGTAATACGTCTCAATGACCGGAACCTAGACTCATAGAATGTAGAAATATGGGTTATCACAAAAAATGTACTAAGTATGAAAGTCATGCTCAAAATCCTTAAAACATGCATGAAAGGGACATTTGGTTGTAATCATGCCTTTATCAAGTTTGAAAACCATTATGCACATTTATGAAAAAGCATAAGTCAAACCAACATAAAAGCAACCCAAAGACATACTAGTGCAATGCAAAGGTAAGATCACATAACCCTACCAAATGCTAAGTACCACATTTAGGTCACCAACAACATACATATCTTACATTACCATATTCATATCCAACATACATAAGTAAGGAGTCATTCATGTTCATAACTTGTAACAAGTGAAGTCAACCTTAACATTCATACATACCTTTCATACATAATTCATAAGTCTTCATACCATAAGAGAACCACACCATGACCTCTCTTAAAATCTACTTGTGCAATGCATAATTGAAGTCCCATACCTCCACTCATACTAAGTAGTACCCCTTAAAAAGCCATAATTAAAGTCCATGTTCTTATCGTAGTTCATATTCATATCATATGTGAGCTACATGGAATCCGGTGTTCTACCCCCACACCGGAAAGAGGTGTCCTACTTGCCTAAGGTAGAACTTTCATAATAGCTTTTAGATGGATCCGCTAGCTAAAGACCTATGTGGGCAGATAGTTATGGGATAAGGAGATTGCTTCTAGAAACCCTAACTACTAACGTGGAGGTTTCCATCTCATGAGATAACCATATTGGGAACCCAACTACTAGCGTGAAGAAACCTATCTCATACTCATATCTGCTCGGTGCTAAGCATAATTCCCTTTTAAAGTCGTAGTAAGTCTTTACTTAAGTTCATGTTCATGAAAGAATGAACTAGGCACTCAAACCAGTATAATATCATAATAGCTCATCGATTCATAGGGTGAGCATGTCCTTTCAACCTTAGAATCATCAACATGTAAGTAAACCTTTCACATTATATTCATAGTGTTTTCATGAGAATGGCCTTTCAATCAACACAACAAGCTTATCATAAACATACATACATACTTCATGCATAATCAAGTGTAAAGTGTATAGGGAAGAAGTACCTTGCATCAATACCCCAATTACACAATAGTCATAGGATCATCACTATCTAAGTGAATCATGAGTTCATATGCAATCTTCATCAACATACATAAACCCTGGTTATTGCCCTTCAAGGCTAGGAATCAAGATCAACCCTAACTACTAAAATTACAACACTAGATAGGGGAATTTCACGATTCAACATATTAATAAACATAAACATAATCAATTGTCAAGCTTCCATGATCAATCAAGTCATACATTAGTTCATAATTTGGGAAGAAGGGGAAATCATGGGTCCAAGGGATATTTTCATCAAAACCCAACAATACTCAATTAAACCAACCATAAATAATCATAATTAATCATAATAAACCATAATTAAATAATTGAAATCGATTTAGAAGAAGACCAATGAGTAATTGAAAACCCTAGGTTTTGTAAGTCTTAAAACCATACTTTGAAGGGACTTCTTGGGGGATAGCTACCCAAGAATGAAAAGCATCCATACCTTAGGTTGATTTCCACAAGAAATTGGAGAAGAAAGGTGATTTACCGTGAGTTTACGGTATTTCTAATACGTTTCACTTACAAGTTGTGTGTGTCTAGGGCCTTTTTGTATGGGTTTTTATGTGTTTTTATCGTATTTGGCAGGAAAGATGTTCAGGCGCGGTAATAAAGAGACAGCTGAAAGAAATGCAGAAAAGGGCATCTACGGAGGTGATCTACGGACCGTAGGTCCATTGATGCTCCGTAGATGGTGTCGTAGATCAGAAGCCAAGGAAAATCAGGAAAATCTGACCAAGTGTGGAACCACGGTGACCATTGACAGTCCGTAGATTGATCTACGGACCGTACTGTTGATTCGTAGATTGATACTGCGAGGGTTCCAGTACCTGATTTTTGAAGATTCTAAGTGTGGAGCTATGGAAGGGGATTGACGGACTGTAGATCAATCTACGGTCCGTACTACAGTTCTGTCGTTTGCTTCAGAGAAGCTGATTTTTGGAAGTTGAATATTTTCTAAGTCCTGGATGACGGAAGGGACTCAAAGACCGTAGATCCATTGACGGTCCGTGAGTCAGTCTCGTGGAATGAAGAAGCGTGCATGTAACAAACTTTCCTTATTTTGTTTCCCTCTTAATTTAGGACTTGTTTTCTATAAATAGGGCATGTAAACCTCATTTTTGTGGGGTTAGACATTATTATTCTATTCTTGTTCTTGACTTGGGAGATTAACTTGCAACTTTAGCAATTATTAATTTCCTAAGATCGTTTTGAAGATTTTTTAGTTGCAATTCAGGTTGAATTTTTGGGTTTATTAAATTTTTTTTACGTAAGTTTATAATTCTTTCATCTAAAATAATGAATTGTGTTCATATGATTATGGGTAACTAAACTCCACAACTAGGGTTGTGGGAACCATGAGCAATTAACAAAGTATGAATAGTAAATAAGCAATTCTTGAATAGTGCGGTGCATGTATTGATAATTCTTTCGTTTAGAAGTCTTTTTAGCGGTTGCAAACGTTAGAACTTGCCTTGTTGCTACTTGCCGGACCAAGGAGGTAATCAACAAGAAAAGAATTATCAACAGAGATTTAGTGTGATACTATCTAATAGGCTAGTGTCGATTGGTGCGAAGTAAAAGCTAAGCCAAACATCAATTATGATGTCTAATATAAGGTAAAGGTAAGGGTTAGTAAATTACACACATGTAGCCGGACCAAGGTGCGGGGTGAAATTCTCTATATGTCGGACTAAGGAATTAGAGATACCTAACTTATCACTTTGTATGTAGTGCATTAGGAAAGGATTGCTAATACTAGGATTACTACATTATGAGTTTGTGGGGAACACGTATACCCTAGTTATTACACTCACCTTGATAACAACCAAAACTGACTTTTGATTATTGATTATTTATTGAATTCTTACAATTTGTTTCACAAACCTCCCCCCCCCCCCCCCATTTTAATTACTTGTTTCAGGAAGTAATTTGACTAATTGAATATAATTGTTGGTTAAAGTAAAGTCTAAACCATTTTCCTCGTGGGATCGACCCCAACCTACAAGTTGGGTTCTTTACTTGATAACGATTGCTTATGCTTCTTTAGGGAGGTGATTTGAGCGTATCAAATTTTGGCAGCGCTGCCGGGGAAAATTTGGCTTTTAGATTTATTTTAACTACATTATTGAACGTTAGTCAAATATTTCCTAATTTTACTTTTTCTTGTTGTTTTTGTCTCTCTCAGGTTCTGGCCCTAGTGTATGCCAAGTACACGGAGCCAGGGTGAACCACTTACTCCGTATGATCCAGAGTTGAACCGAACTTTGCGAAAAATGAACAATCAAGGAATTCCAGTTAATCCTATCGGAGTAAATCTTGGTGATGCAGTTGAGTTACAACTGCCAAGAGTAGCTGGTGGGGAAAATTGGGGTCTAGCTGAATATCAATTGGGAGATGCAGTGAGGGTGCATGGTCCACTAGGCCCACAACTGCATGACAACTACAGGGGCAACGTCAATATTGCTGACTTTGATGGACCTCTAGTCTTACCCCCTTTGCCTCCGGGACACACATTTGTGGTAACTAGTAGCTTAATGCAAATACTTACAGCGAGGGGCTTGTTGTCAGGGTTGCCATCGGAGGACCCACATGCTCACATAACCAATATAAGGATGGTCTGCAAGAGCTGTGTAGGTCGACCAGACTTGGATATGGATGTCATCGGATTGCGAGTGTTCCCTCTATCACTGACAGGCGATGCTGCTATATGGTTCACTGTGCTTTCGTATAACTCATCTATACATGGAACCAACTAAGAAATGTGTTCTTTGCAAGGTATTATCCAGTGTCCAAGAAGCTCAATCACAAAGATAAGGTAAATAATTTTGTGGCATTACCTGGAGAGTCTGTGAGCAGCTCATGGGACATTTTCACTTCGTTCATAAGAGGTGTTCCGGATCACCGTATTGATGATGAGTCACTGAAGGAATATTTCTATCGAGGTCAGGATGACAACAATAAAGTAGTGCTTGATACGATTGCTGGAGGATCATATGGTGAGTGCACATATGCACAGATTGCAGAAAAATTGGAGAGGATCTCTCGCAACAATAAAGCAGGGAGCACTAGGAGGTCGGTTACTGGGAGAAACACATTTGCCGTTCATGCTACGAATAATCAGTCTGTAGAAGAGATTCGTGAGGAGATGGCTCAGATGAGGACCAAGTTGGAGTTGGTATTGAAGCATGTGAGCGGAGGTGCAAAGAAGGTAAATGTTGTGAATTACTTGTCTAGAACGCCACCACTAGCTGAAAAGTGTTACTATGAAGAAGATGCTTATGCAGTGAATGATCAAACGGGGGGTTTCCGACCTAAAGCTCAAGGATCCAACACAGAAAATTGGCGCCAAGGTCAAGGAAACCAAGTTCAGAACTATGGTAATTACAACCGAGAGGGTCAATATGTCCGGGATGGAAACTACAATCGCGACAACAACTACAATCGAAACAACTATGGCAACAAAAATGATCGAATTGGACCTTATGTTCCCCCTCAAAATTGAGAATCTGGTACTAGGGAAGCTGGAGGCAATCTGGCGCGTATTGAAGATATAATGCATAAGATGATGAGAAGGTTCGATGCAACTGATGAGAATGCGAAGGAGATGAAAAATGACTTGTCTGGTATTGGTCAAAAGGTTGATGCCCATGCAGTGTCAATAAAGCATCTAGAGCAGCAGATGACTCAGTTGTCTACTATAGTGAATCCATGTCAACCTGGCACTCTTCCTAGCAACACCATCCAGAATCCAAAGAATGATGGTCATTGTATAGCAGTTACTACTCGAGGGGGTAAGCAAACCATATATCCATTTATGCCATTTGTGGTGGATGCAGAGATTAGAAAAGAAGATGATGTGGTAGAGGTTAGAGAAGAGTCTGAGACGGCGACAGAGCAGGAAGCGGAGATATCTCAGAAAGTGGTCCCCATACCTAGACCTCCACCACCTCTTCCACAAAGGTTAGTGAAAAAGACTGAAGATGGTAAATATCGGAGGTTTATTAGTATGTTGAACCAACTTTCTATCAACGTTCCTTTTATAGAAGCTTTGGAGGAAATGCCTCGGTATGCAAAATCTATGAAAGATATGGTGACAAAGAAAAGGTCTGTGAGTTTTGAAGATGATGATAAATTGCAGCGTTGTAGCGCTATTGCTACAAGATCTCTTGTGCAAAAGAAGGAAGACCTTGGTGCTTTCACGATCCCATGTACTATAGGGTTGTTACACTTTGCTAAGGCATTGTGTGATCTTGGTGCTAGCATAAACCTCATGCCATTGTCTATTTACAAGAAGTTAGGTCTAGGGGACCCAAAGCCCACTGCAATGCGGTTACTAATGGTCGATCGAACTGTGAGGAGGCCCATTGGTGTACTCCATGATGTGCTAGTGAAAGTGGTGTCTTTCATTTTTTCGACAGATTTTGTGATTCTTGACTGTGAGGTTAATTTTTGAGGTTCTCATCACCTTGGGAAACCATTTCTTACCACAGGGCGTGCGTTGGTCGATATGGAAAAGGGACAGATGAAGTTCAGACTGAACAATGAAGAAGCAACTTTCGGTATTTATAGGTCCATGAAGCAGAGTGGTGAGCTTCAAATAGTATCTGATATAACTAACAGAGTGGAGAGTAGGACAGAAGTGCAAATTGAAGAGTGACTAGGTGTTGAGGCATTAGTAGCAGCTATGATGAATTTCGATAGTGATGGTATTGAAGAGTATGATGAGTTGGTAGCCGCACTCGATAAGTGTGAATATCGGTCCAAACTAAAGAAGTATGAGCTAGACATGAAGAATCGTGAGTCCCCACCCACAAGACCATCTATTGTGGAGGCACCGAAATTGGAGCTTAAGGCTCTACCACCGCATTTGAGGTATGTATACTTGGGCAGAGAGAATACTTTGCCGGTCATCGTTGCGACAGATTTGAATACGAGACAAGTAGAGTGCATGGTGACTGTGTTAAAGAGGTTCAAGCAAGCTATTGGGTGGACTATTGCAGATATTATTGGGATTCCTCCCGATATTTTCTCTCACAAAATCCAACTCATGCCAGATCATAAGCCCAGTATCGAGCACCAGAGAAGATTAAATCCACCTATGCAAAAGGTAGTTAAAAAAGAGATCATCAAGTGGCTAGATGCGGGAGTTATTTACCTCATTGCAGATAGTAGTTGGGTGTGTCCTGTGCAGTGCGTGCCTAAAAAGGGTGGTATTACTGTGGTTCCAAATGAAAGAAATGAGCTTGTTCCAATGAGGCCCGTTACTGGATGGAGAGTTTGTATTGACTACCGGAAGTTGAATGCGTGGACAGAAAAGGACCACTTTCATATGTCGTTCATGGACCAGATGTTGCATAGACTTGCAGGAAAGGGTTGGTATTGTTTTCTTGATGGGTATTCAGGCTACAATCAAATTTCTATAACTCTATAAGACCAAGAGAAGACCACCTTCACTTGCCCTTATGGGACTTTTGCATTCAAACGGATGCCATTTGGGTTTTGCAATGCTCCAGCAACCTTCCAGCGCTGTATGATGTCTATATTTTCTGATATGGTGGAAGACACTATTGAAGTGTTCATGGATGATTTTTCAGTTGTAGGTGATTCTTTTGATCATTGTCTGGATCATTTGGCCAAGGTGCTTAAAAGGTGTGAAGACTGCAACTTGGTGTTGAATTGGGAGAAGTGTCATTTTATGGTTAAAGAAGGTATAGTGTTGGGTCATCGAATTTCAGAGAAAGGTATTGAGGTTGATAGAGCTAAACTTAAGGTAATAGAAAAGCTTCTGCCACCCATTTCTGTAAAACGTGTTAGAAGTTTTCTTGGGCATGCAGGTTTTTATAGGAGATTCATCAAAGACTTTTCAAAAATTGAACACCCATTGTGCAAACTGCTCGAAAAGGAGTATAAGTTTGATTTTGATGATGCTTGTCTGAGAGCATTTGAAGAATTGAAGGAGAAGTTGGTTACTGCACCTATTATTATTTCACCTGATTGGGAACAACCGTTTGACGTAATGTGTGATGCAAGTGAAGTGGCGCTTGGTGTGGTACTAGGACAGAGGAAAGAGAAAATTCTTCACCCTATTTACTATGCTAGCAAAGCTCTAAATGTGGCCCAGAAGAATTATACTGTGACCGAACAAGAACTTCTTGCGGTGGTTTTTGCATTCGAGAAATTTTGATCCTACTTGCTTGGTACTAAGGTCATAGTGCATACTGACCATTCTGAATTTAGGTATTTGATGGCGAAAAAGGATGTAAAACCAAGATTGATTCAATAGAGGGTCCTTGCGGGGCCATGCCTTGACGTTTAGGGACTAAAACTTTAGTACTAAGTTAGGTAGGTCATATTACGACTCTTACCTTGATGTTAACCCTTTATAGGCTACTAATTTAAGTGTCAGGCTCTAGTTTAGGTCATTAGATTTCCGGGGTGTTACAGTTCTATACATGATGACAATTCTAGGAGATCTATCAAGAATCAACAATTTCTCATGAAAAGGCATAAACCCACATACTTTGATTTCTAGGGTTAACCATGGAATCCACATAAATTCACCATAATATCATGAATCAACACTAAATTAACCATAAATAAGTATTATCCAACTAATTGGAGTCATACCCAACTAAACTCACTCATTGGAAGAAACCCTAGCTTAGATTTGGGTTCTTCTTCACAAATTTGGGGAATTTCTAGGGGAATCTATGGGTGGAAGAACCCATAGATTAAAATCTAAACATACCTTTTAATCAAATCCCCACACAAGCCTTTAATAATAGAGCCTTTGTTCTCTACCTTACCTTCAAGCTCTAGCTACTTCTTCAATGGAGGTTTTCTAGAGAGATAAATATTTGAAAGGGGAGAACTTTTGGGATCTTTTGGGGGTTTTGATTCTAATGACTTAATTGGGGTGGTAAATGACTTAAAATACTTTATATAGGTGTATAAAATTAGTATAAAACGACCCCCCACTTAAACCTAATAAAAAGGGAATTGACTAAATGACCCTCGACTAGGCAGCCCCGTCCCAAAGACTACGGCTACTTTGATGGCTCGTCAAGGGCACCACGTCCCGTGGTCCCTTGACCAGTAGCCTTCCCAACCTTTTATGCCTCCCATGAGGCTAAGGCATGACCACGAGACCTCCCATGATCTGTGGTCAAGACCACGAGTCGTGGTAATGGTCGTGATCTTGGGGCAGTAGCCTTGCCTCAAGGCCCTGCCTCCCACATTTCTAAGGGGACTTCACGAGCCCCTTCACGTACCGTGGTCAAGACCACTGGTCATGAAGGTGTTCATGCTCCTTGGGCAGTGCTTGGCCATGGTTGGGCAGCCTTGGCCTTTGGCATAGGTTTTTCCCCGTTTCCTTGGAACTGGCCCTTTCTACCCTCACCCAAACCTTAGGTGGTCTTCTATACTACGAGGTCTAACACATACCTTGACGTTTAAGCTTTAAACCTCTCATTCCAAGTACGGAAAGTCTCATCTACGACTCTATTCCTCATACATCAAACTCTAGAACCCTAGCTTGAGGCTCTAGTTTGGCCTACTAGTTTTCGGGACATTATACTAGGTAAGAGTTTTCTAAGACCTTTTTGGCCAAGTTCATCCTCCGTAGCATCAGAGATAGACTTCAAGATAAGTTTTCAAAGTTGGAACAAGGCTCCATGATTGTTTCTGAGTACGAGGTGAGGTTTTACTATCTCTCCCGCCATTCCACTATGATCTTACCTACTAAGGAGGAGAGGGTCAGTGCTTGGTTTGAGGTTTGATACTCCAGCTGCAAATTGAGATCGAGTTTATGGTTTCAACAGATCATTTTTTTCTAGATGTTTAACCATGCCCGTAATGAGTCTACAAATTGGACTCATTTAGGGCTATATTTTGATAGAATTAGTGTCCTCAAATGCCTATTTTATCTCAATATCTGATGAAAACCCTTAAGTTTCATGTATTTGGAGTTTGAGGGAAAGCATGGACACTACTTAGCAAAATAGGAACAAAGGCAGCTGAAAGAATAAAGAAATGAAGATCTGAGAATCGCCAAACCCATTCATCTAATCGCTAAAAGGTCTTATCCTCGCCTTTTGTTCCAGTGTGCTGAGCCCTGAAAGAACAGATCAAATCGACGATGAAAATGAGCAGTTGGCGTATCACCAAGAAGTTTACCGAAGTTGTACAATGTTGCCCAATGATCCAAAACACGACGATGTTGAAGGATAGAGCAAGACGGTGATGAAACCTACCAAATGTCGGATCACCGAGTTGATCAGCGATCTCGACTAAGGACGCCGAATGATCAGCTGCAGCACAGATATTTCAAAACTATAAGTACTCGTTGAGAGATGTGTGGAGATAAGGAGAACAATCGTGTCGAGGACACACTCCAAATCATTCTCCAAAAGATCATCAAACAAGATCAAATGTTGGAAGAGATGAAGGAGAATATTGAAGTGTTGAATCAAATGATTGGCTCCCATTTTAGATCGATCCAGCTGATCAGGACACTCATGAGTTATGAAGTGCCTCCTCTTCACTCAAATGAACTATTGGGGTTACCTAGTAACACTAGGACCAACCCCACCAATGGAGAGTGAATAAGGACTTCCATCGTGCCACGACGTTAACAAAGGCGCTTCTTGGGAGGCAACCCGAGGTTTTAGATGCTCTTGTTTGCTTTTATAAATAATGGTGTGTTAGTGGTGCAGGTTTAAATGCTGAAAGTGTTTGGAAAATTCATATTGGCTAGTAAAATGGTCAGGCGACGAATTGTCAAAATGGTCGGCATGCCCGACTCGACCCACTGTTTGGCTTAACTCAAATTTAATTCAGAGCTTGTAAACTCGGTGAGTTCAAGAAGCAATTCGGCTTGTCGCCAACCTATTCGGTGACCTCGATTCAGACCGCCGTCTTGACCCCCAAGAAACTGATAATCCTATCAAAAACGGCGGGGCAAGTGACCACTCGGTGTATCGGCTAGTGCGACTAACGTCGCCAAATGGACGCGAACTGGACAATATATAATAGCCAAAGGTCTTAGAATTTGAACTTCTTCACTTTCCCTCATTTTTAAACTTCACAAACTCACACCAAGAAAGTATTTTCAATATTTTTATATTCCATAAGTATTTTAGGTGTTGAGTGGTGCTCACAACTAGGATTTCTTTGCCGCCTAGCTTTTCAGTCGCGTTTTAATCGGGATTTAAGGTTGGTTTCTGAATCCATAATTTTAGTGCTTTTAAATGAATGAATTTGCATTGAGTTGTGCTTGTGTGTCGTTTAGATTGATTGGGTGAAGTCTGAGTAACCCATGTTTGTGCTAAATGACGAAAATTGCTCAATGATAGAGCGAGTGACAACACTCTTAAGAGCAAATAATGGCTAAATTTGGCAAAATCGGGAAACATCTGAGTATCCCGAGGTGATGGGTAGTATGGGTCTTGTTTGAATTTCATTAGTGTATGCGTTGATTTTGTTATCAGGGGTTGCGAGGTTGAATTCAAGAAGGTGGATTGAAAATGGGCACATTGAGCCGTTCGGCGAGCTGGGTCAAGCTCGCCGAACTACTCAGCAGTTCTCTTAAAGACTCCATCTAGCTTTTAAATTCATGTTGTATGTGTTGTTTGAGTCTGTAACTTTCGGTGAGAAGCCTTTGGTCGCCGAAAGCACTCGGCGACTCACCGAAAGTACTCTTGATCTCCCTTTTTATGCTCCCCTGAACCTCTGTTACACTGTAACTTTCGGCGGACAAACCCATGATAGCCGAAACTAGTAGGCGATTAGCCGAAAGGGCCTTCCCA
Organism: Solanum verrucosum; assembly: GCF_900185275.1. Lineage (NCBI taxonomy): Eukaryota > Viridiplantae > Streptophyta > Magnoliopsida > Solanales > Solanaceae > Solanum > Solanum verrucosum. The sequence goes on from NW_026020168.1 coordinate 695,426, forward strand.
TTACTGACTTGCTATAATTTTTAAGCCAATCCCTTTGGCGAGCCCGATTTAGCTCGCCAAAGAGATTCGATGACTCACCGAATGGATCGGCAAGCCTGTCTACAATAGATTTTTTGTGTTTATGTTTGAATTCTCTCCTAATTTCTCCCAATCTTTTGCAGATATGGTACGTATAAATCTAACCATTCCACCCAAGACAAAAGCACAGGGCATAAATATAAACAAGAGGGGGTCGAATCCTCTAAAGAGGAGAGGAGAAGAACTCCCACCGAGAGATAAAGGCAAAAGAAAGAAGCATATAGCTAAAAAGGAAATAGTTATTGAAACCCAGGCTAATTTTTTAGAACCAGAAAATGAGCAGCCCCTCCGATAAACCGAAAGGATGAACTCCGGGCCAGATCTCAGTCCACATCCACCAATATTCCCTCAACTTCCACTCCTCCGACAACAGACTCCGTGCTAGCGCAAACACCTCCAGTGGCTCTTGTACTCCCTATCGTTTCTCCTCCTAGACTACTGAACAGATTGAAAGGTGAGGGGGTACGGACCATCCTAAAGGAGAAGCTATTATCTACGGAGGGCCTGAAAGGCAAGCATCCCGATGTGATTGACACCCTCTGATACCATGAGTTTGAACAGTTCACAAGGCCCCGAGGCCCTCACATTCCTTCTTGGGTTAGGGAATTTTACACAGCTTATGGGGAGTTGGTGCCCAAGAACAAGAAGAAGACAAGCGAGTTTAGACGGGTAAAGTTGGTCATGGTCAGAAGCAAGGAAGCTGAGTGCCACAGCGAGTATATTAACACTTTATTGGGTAGACCGCTGCACTCTGCACTTCCCTACGAAGGGTTGCCTATTGTTCAATCCCTAGATGACCTGAAGGGTTGACTGGCTCCTCTGATTTCTGACACGACCCCGAGGTGGATGGATGCAGGGGGACCTATTGAGAAGAGGGACATGAATATTGCTGCCAGGGTCTGGTTTGGTTTCATCAGCAGCACCATCATGCCATCCCAGAATTAGTCCATTTTGCGCCATCCTAAGGCAGCTTGCCTTGGTTCTATCATGTCCAGGAGGTGCATCGATCTGGGCTGCTGATTTCACAAGAGATGTCCATAAGGGCCAAGCAGAAGCTGACTTTTCTGCCATTCCCAGTCTTGATCATGGAGTTGTGCCAGCGTGCTGGAGTACCTCGGGACACTATAAGGGATATTGAGGTCCACCCATCTTCGTCCACTGACATCCGGCGTATTAAGGCCGAGTTCACACGAGAGGAAGCTGATAGAAGGAGAGCAGCTCCAGTAGATATTTCCCCAGAAGTTGATGTTGACTCGTTACCAGCAGAGGCACATTCGCCTACTCCAGCCTCTAAGCCTTCAGGTACATCCGTTCCTTCCTCTTCTTCACAGGTCCCAAATGCTTCTTCATCCTCCCAGCCTGCCAGGATTACTCAGGCCATGATCCTGAAGATGGGACAGCTAGCTTATTCAACAGATGTGAGAGCGACTCGGTTGGAGAGATCCATTCTAAGGATGATCAATAGTGCTATCTTAGCTGCATTGAGCCCCCTTAGGGCCTCTGTTGATGATCTGGCTACTAAAGTCACTGCTTGTGAGAGCAGACAGGGGGAGACATACAAGGTTTCAGCATTGAAAGCCAAAGTGGCAGATTTGAGGAAGGACGTAGACTATTTGAAGTCTACCGACTTCACCTCATTGATGCGGGGTGCAGATGATGAGGATGTTCCTAAGACCTCGAGGATTCATTCGGCTACCACCGGAGATGTATTGAGTGGTGGCACAGCATATGAGGAGTCAGATGCAGAGACCGACGAGGAGTTGATAGCAGTATATAAGGAGGAGATGATGGAGAGCCAAGAGCAGAGCATATTTAAAGATTTGTCAGATCTTGTGGGGACGATTGTGCAGCCGGTGATCCAGACATCACCGACTGAGACGTCCACAACAACCCCTAGTGGATCTGGCACTGCTATTCCCTCTAAGGTGACTCCGAGCACTGATGTCGAAGTTCATACTTCTACACCGGGAACTTTGGCCCCGACAGATAGAGAGACTGCATAGACATGACTTTTCTTCACCTCCCTCTCTATCTTACTTACTTTTTCTTTTGGATACTTTTATTCGCATTTGAGGACAAATGAATTTTGTTTGTGGTGGGGTGAGCCCACATTTATGCATATTTATGTTGATTATATATTTTAGGTTGTTAGCTATTAATCTCATTATATACTGCTTTCTGTGGATGTTTGAGCTTGTGGCTCCTTTTATTTAAAATTTGCAAAATGATTTTGACCCGTTCGAAAATTTATTTTTGCCACCTCTCTTGTGTTGAATATGGTTGTTCTTTAGTAAAATTTGTTTCTCGGTTCTGATCCATTCCGATGGCTTGAATAGTGATCTCAATTGAACGAATATGAATGCGCGGCTACGATGAGGCCAAATGAAGTTGCATAGACAATATGTGAACTATTTGCATCTCGTTATGACTAGCCTAGTATCGAATTGAGTCACTTGTGATGATCATTGAACACTAGCGAAAGTGTGGAGTCTTGTTTGACTTATAGTGTCAATGACTAGTGTGATAAGCTTACTCGTGAACTATGCATGATGGATCCTAGAATTTGCCCCGTTGGTCCCGTCAACTAAGTGATGCTATCTCTTGATATGATCTTAGGCAACTTCTAAGAGTGTGAGCCAATTTGACATATACCTCTTTGTGGCCTACCTTGTGAGTTTGTGTGAACCTCTTTTGAACACCCCTTGAGCCTTACCTTTCTTTGAAAGAAACTTGATGAAACCAATGACCTTTCTTTATCCAGTACCTAATCCTCATGAAGTTGTGGTTTAGTTGAATAGCCAACTTAGGCCAAAAGCCTAAGTTGGGGGTGTGGTGAAAAGATAAGGGCAATTCAAGAAGTGCAAGGAAAGTCTCCTCTTACCCATGGTTTTGATAAAAAAAATGGAACCCCTCCATATATATAAAAAAAAATGAAATAGAAAGTTGTGGAATAAAGTACAAAAGAAATGGGGTTTCCAAACAATTCATGGAAAGTGAATAATAGGATGACTTATGAGCACTAAACAAAATGACGAAGGAAGAGGAAAGGAAGTATTGTAAGTACCACATTTCATGTGGATAAAAGTCAATGAGCCTAAATGACCATACCTTTGCACTCAGCCCTATTACAAGCCTTGAGAAGACCTTTCTGATCTTGAGTGAGCTGAAGCAAGTATTGATTGCAAAATACAGGCAAACCTATAGGTGAAATTATGCATTATATTCTTCATTGTGAGTGCGGGCGTTGCCTCTGATTCCGAAGCTTTAAACTGTGAACTATTGTGTGAATACGGAATCATTCTTTGTGTGAGGGCATTTGGAGTTTGAGGGAAAGCATGGACACTACTTAGCAAAAAAGGAACAAAGGCAACTGAAAGAATGAAGAAATGAAGATCTAAGAATCGTCGAACCCATTCGGCGAATCGCCAAAAGGTCTTATCCTCGCCTTTTGTTCCAGTGTGCTGAGCCCTGAAGGAATTGATCAAATCGGTGGTGAAAAGAAGTAGTTGGCGTGTCGCCGAGCAGTTTCGCGAAGCTGTACTATGTCGCCAAATGATCCAAAACACGACGATGCTAAAGGATAGAGCAAGACGGTGATGAAACCTACCAAAGGGGAGATCACCGACTAACGATGCCGAATGATCCATTGCAGCATAGATTTTTGAAAACTATAAATACTCGTTAAGAGTTGTAGCTTATTATCAGATTTTTAATATAGAATTCTTAACATAGACTTTTGAGTTCTAAGTTTAGAGAGGGTTTTGAAGAACTTAAAGATTCAAAGGGTTTCAACTCCAAGAATTTGGACTTGGGTCTTTTGGATTCTTCATTCTTTGCTTCTTTGAGACTGAAATCTTCATACCCATTTGAATGCAAACTCATTTTGGTATAAATTTCTATCTCTTTTACATGTCTAGCTAAAACCGCAATTCTTGGGGTGTGATTTTGTGAATATATGTTAGATTATCTATTGGGTCTTGCTTGTTAATGGTTTATTTGTCATGACCCAAGAGCACCCCCTAGTTGTAACACGGCGTACTCGACCCCGAAGGGGTCTAATACAAGCCTCTTAGCTCATTCATTGCATAGACAATAGAAAATAGTGCAGAATTAAAAACTTTATTCAAAACCAAACTATCAAAAACTCTTTCATAAAGCAGCGGAAATACTAAGTCTCACATGGCCATCTTAAGACAAACTTAACAAGATAGGGTCACGGCCTTTTACAATCGAAAATACTAGAATGTCTATTACAAAGTCTTAAACATAAAGGAACTAGAACAATAAGAGTGTTTGTCCTCGATCTATGAGGACATACCGAGTCTTGGAGGAAAACTCTATCCAAGCACTTCAACTTCTAGCTAGAAACGATCACTTGCCGGAACCTACATTTGTAGTAAAAATAAGAGAATATGGGTTAGCACACAAAAATGTACTAAGTATGATGACCATGCAAAAACATGCTTTAAAAAGGGACATTTTGTTGAAAGTCATGCTAGTATGCCATTTTTGATAAAACCTCATGAGTACAATTATAAGAGGCATAATACGAGTCACAACCAACATACAAGACATTATCCACATTATAGACATGTTCAACATATAAACCCATTACCTTTACCGTTTCACCTTCACTCCAAGCAACCCTCAAGTAACACTTTGTGCAATGTATGGATAGCATCCCATACCACTATCCACACCTAAGGTCACCAAAAGTGAACTCACTATTAATCATGCTTCATATTACAAGTAATCATGCTCCACTAATACCAACAAACAACACATAAGAACATGAGTCAAGTAAGTCATTTCATCAACTTAGGACCTATATCTAAAGTTACCCTAAGATACACCTAAGTAAGACATGAAGTGGCAGCCCATACTACCTCTTCATATACACCTAGGTGTTCCTCAAGGCTACAATAAATAAGAACCTTTACAATTCAACACAACATGCTAAGTAACTCATTTCATCAATATAAGCTACTCATTCATCATTTTATTTAGACAATAAGTCAACAATCTTCATTAGATTCATTTAGGACACCTTCATGCATTTAGAGGACTTTCACACATTTAGTCATTAGGACTTAGAGAACTCACTATAGCACCTTCAAAGCCTACTCATGCAACATATACATAGCATCCCATACTACTACCTACACTTTGTAGTACCTATCAAGTAACTAGAGTGCACATCTCACATGATGGGAATAAGCGTTTAACCGACATAGACCATGCAAGCTAGACATGGAATCCGGTGGCATATAGCCCCACATCGTAAAGAGGTGTTCTACTTGCCTAAGGTAGAACGATAACATTAGCTCAGATGAATCCTTAGCTTGAATGAAATCCACTGGCTAATATCCTATGTGGGCACAGAGTTTTGGGATAGGGAGATGTTCATTGGAACTCTAGCCTAACATTGGGAGAGTTTCCATCTGACCATATCCACTCGGTGCTTAGCCTACATTCCCATAGATTATTTCATTCACATTACATTAGTGTATTAGGGAGGAATGTCATAGGCCTATCGACCCATGATACATCATTTCCAAGGAAGGAATGGTATGAGCCTATCAATTTGTGGTACATTCAAGGATAGCTCTAGGGTCCATATGAAAGGAATGTTATAACCCTATCGATTGATGGTCCCTCATTACATTCTTATACTCATGAAAGGAATTCCACTAGCGTATCGATTCATGGTAAATTGACTCATTAATAAAGGAATGACACTAGCCTATCGATTCTAGAGTCTTCATTACATTAGATCATTTATTAAAAGAATGCATAAAGCCTATCAATTCATAGCCATCAAGTCAAGACACATTCATCACTCATATATAAAAGGAATGCCATAGCCTATTGATTCATATTCATCAAGTCAAGATACATTCATTATTCTAGAAAATGATGCATAAGCCTACCAATTCTAGATTCAACAACTAAAATAGAGAAACCCTTCACATTCATCATTATCACTCATGTGTGTCAAATTAAAAAATACATTGAATACATGTTCATCATTCTATCATTGAATCACATGTAAGTTCTTCACATTATACAATCATATACACAACCTCATGACAATACTTCAATTCCTCATACAATTCCTTCAAGGCCATGATCACAATGTACATGTAAGTAAACACCTCCACCTTTCAAGTGGATCAACAATTCAAGAGTAATTCTACCACATGAGAATTAGGTCACAACTTACCCTTTTCCAAAGCCATAATCACCATTACTCAAGTCTCCAACAATTACCATAGATAGGCATAGATAATAATAGAAATCAATTATAAAACTCAATTGAAGCATAATTCCATCAACATTCATTCATAATCATAAAACCCACTTCATAAACCAAATTTAGGAATTTAGAGAAATCATGGGTTCATAGATTTTTTAATCTTAAAATAATCAATTAAGCATCAATCTAATCATACTTTATCATTTGAAATCGTTTGATGCAAGAACTAATGAATTTGAGTGAAATTTAGGTTTTTGGTGAAACTTGAAAACCTTCAAAACATCTTTGGAATTGACTCTAGGGTGAAAACTAGCCCTAGATAAAGGATCACCATACCTTATACTTGAAGAATCCCTTGAAATTGAAGAAGAAACAACTTGAAATCCCCAACCCTAGCTTGGACTTGACCTTGACCTCCAATGGAGTTTCTAGAGAGAACATTTTAGGAGAGAAGGGTTTTGATTTGGGGAAATATGAAGAATTAATTCTAAATTAGGATACAAATGTTTTAAAACACTTAAAATAACCGTCCATGCAATTTAAAAGACTTGAGGTGAATTTACCAATTCACCCCTCACTTAGCCAAACCCACAAACCAGATTGCAGGTCCAATCCACGAGTCACCATCCACAGACCGTGGATGGATTGACGGGACCGTACTGTCCCTTTGCGGTTTGTATCAGAGACCCTCATTTGGGGGTCTTGACCTACGGAAGCCATCCATGGGGCATGGATGGACCTATGGGGCGTGAACCCCATCTGTAGGTCACCTCCTTGGAGGCAACGTCATGGTTTCCTTGGGGTCTAGACATAGGGTCCTCCTCAAGGACCCTTAGGGTGGTCCTTGAGGAGTCATACCTTGATGTCTAACCCCTAAACACCTCAACCATGGCTCGGGACAACATAAAACACCATCAAATCTCAAGACGAACACAAACGAACACACGTTAGGCTCTAGTTTCACTAGTTCGTTTTTAGGGTCGTTACATTATTTGTTAACTAAATATAATTTCATTTAGTAGTTGTGGTGGAACTTAATGAAGTTTTAGTTGCAAATACTATTTCACCTTTGTGTTTTCGACTTTTTTGAGAGAGAGGTCATAAAACTAAGACTACTAAATTGATGGCCGGTGGGATTGGGTCGACATGAGGTTCAACTCGAGAGCGTGAACCCTAGTCTTTCTCTCACACACTCAGCTCAAGAGAGTGAGTGGGCTAAGATGGAGTTTGTTCTTCTTGCAGCAAGTGGGTGTCCGAGAGGAACCCATTTGATTTGGGGTAAGTTGCTCGAGAGAGAATTTACCCCCACTATAGTCTAGCCTAGTCACAAATATTCAACGGATTTATTATCAAAAGCATGTACCCAATATTTTAGTTTATCCCGTATTCCTATCACATCCCAAGAATCCCATCTCCTTGATTAGTACTCTTTGCATTTTTGTTGTTTTTTGCTTACTTGTGATAAACCCCATTTGTTAATTGACACTTGTGTCACCCCTTTGTTTTATAATGATTTTAACCAATAATATTTTTAGCTATGACTAATTAGAACTTAATTTTATTTTTCTATTTATTCTCAAGCCCACTCCCTTCGGACTCGACCCCAACCCTTGGTTGGGTTACTTTACTATTGTATGATCGTAGACACTTGCATTGGAAGTTGTGTCTTGATTACGCAAACATCAGCCTGCACTATTGAGCTAATCTGTTGTGAGGCCTATGGGGGCAGCATCAAGAAGGCTAGACATTAGGCTAGATAAATTGGATCCCATTTTAGGTCCAAGGACTTATATGATAGGCCCCATCAGCACATTCAGCAAGATTAGCCTAGACAGCTTGTCCAGGCCTCACCACAGGCTTCATAGGGTGTCCGATATAGTCAGGGTGATTTCAGCCTGAGTCTTGGTCAAGATGGGTCATAGTCGAGTGCTTCAGGCCATGGCGGCCAATACTTTACGGGTCGATCTTTGCAGGATTATTATGATTGTGGGTAGCTTTATCATTGGTCCAAAGACTTATCCTTGCGTGGGATGATTGTTCCATCTCCACAGGTATCTCGATCAGCCCCTACAATAGAACCTCCAGTTAGAGGTGGAGGCCAAGGTCTGGACCATCAGGATGGTTATCAAGGTGCATGGGGTGTTCTCTGGGGAGGCAGGTCAGGTTGTAGGTCAGATTCCTAGTATAGAGGTGGTTAGGCCCACTTATATGGTGCTCTAGAGAGGGCAGAGGTTAAGGCATTATATGTAGTGATCACAACTACTATTTTCTTATGCCATCATCCCACCTTGGCTTTATTTGATTCGAGCTCTACCTTTTCATATGTATTTGCGTTTTATGCTTCCTGTTTGAGTATAAGTTTGGAGCCTTTGGTAGTGTCATTGCGTGTGTCGATCCCCGTGGGTGTGGTTTTAGTAGTGGATTGGGTGTTTTGATATTTTTCTATGACTATCAAGGGGCATGACACCCAAGATGACCTTATATTACTTGATATGTTGGATTTTAATGTGTCTCTGGGCATGGACTAGTTATCTCCCTACCGCGCAGTCTTGGATTTCTTTTTTAATTAGACCATTACCTTATCCATGCCTGGTATTCCCCCAATGGTGTGGCTGGACTATTGTAGTGGAACATCGGTTGGAGTTATCTCTTCTATTCGGACTCGGAGATTAGTCACTAGAAGTTACCTATCTTATTTACCTGTGTGGAATGTCAGCAAGGAGGTTTCTTCAGTTTAGTCGATTCTTGGTGTTTGTGAGTCATGTGGGTGTGTTTCCTACCAACCTATTGGCCTACCCCTAAAGTGTGATATTTATTTTCCTTTTGGCCTTGAGTTGGGTACTCTTCCTATTTCTATAATGTCTTAACGAATGACCCCTGCAGAGATCTGATACGGCCAAATTACACCTCTCTTAAAAACTATAAGTTGTCGTTGTTCAAATAAATAATCTAACATAGGTTAGGATCGATCCCATGATGAATGAGGTCTAAGCTTAGCCTAATTGATTGTTAATTGTACTTTTAGTTGAGTTATTTTCGTAAAAAGGAAGTTTTGTAGAACAAAAGCTTGATTGATTGATTTCAGTAATAAGTAACCAAGTAAGCAGAATCGAATAGTTTCTAGAATCAATAGAAGATGAAACTAGGGTATTTATGTTCTCCATAAGTTCATAACGCAGTAAACCTTATAATGGTAACCTTGTCTAGTGTCTAGCATGCAAAGTCGGTAAGTTATGTATCTCCTAAGTGGTTAGTCACCCAAATAAGTGAATTTTATCACGCAACTTGGTCAATCTAAGGGTGTATGAATTACTATTCCTTATCTTTGACCCAAGATTAGTTATCCTCGGTCTAGGTCAAGCTATTAGATGATGGTTTTAGTCGTCAAATCTCCATTGTTTAATCTCTTTTGTCATTCGTTACCCCCTTGGTTAGGGAAGTAGGAAGAAGGACAGTTCCAACGTAGACATCCATTAAAAGAAATTAAAGCAAAGAGATCAACAATACATGCATAAATACTATTCAAGAATTACTAGTTATTAGGTCTACTTTATTTATTGCTCATGGTTTCCACAACCCTAGTTGTGGATTTAGCTACTCATGCTTGGGTAATCACAATTCATATTATTGTTAAAATAAATCATGAACTTACAACTAGAGTAGTTGAAATCTGGAATCTTGAATTGTTGAACAAAAGATGTAATATAAACCAACGATTCAAGAATTAAAAAGGAAAGGTGCTTCGCATATTAATTCTCAAAACCAAAAATCACAATATCAACTATCTAACATCAAAAATGAGAAATAAACAACTATTTATAGACATCTAATTCCTATTAAACGAGGTTAAGAAAACATAGGAAAAATAGGACCGATTTTGACAGTCGCTTCTACGATCTGGTTCTACTACTCATATGAATTCCTATGACTCGTAGGAACCTTTCGTTCAAAACAACTTCATCAATGAATTTTTTGCACTTTTCTATGAGTATGTTCTACGGCCTATAGTACCTTGCACAACCCATCTTGGCTACTCATAGTCCAAGTACTGGAGCTTAACTTTTCTGATATTTCTACGTCTTGGACCTACGGCTCGTAGTCCAGTCTCATTACCCAATACTTAGCTCCAAAAATGACTCATTCATACCACGAGTCATTTCTATGGCTCGTAGAAAAGTCTACAACTCGTAGGTTGACTCATCATAGCTCCAAAATTTATTGTTTCAATGTATTTTCATCCCGTTTTGTCAAAAACATATTTTGCTACAAAGTAAAGGTAAAATACCATCAAATCCACTAACAAGTGCCTAAGAAATATGAAAAACTCCAAGTTTAAATCCTTATAGGTACCATAAATATGCGGTTCATCAACACCCTCAACTTAAAATTGTTGCTTGTCCTCAAGCGACACTAGTAACACAAAATGACAAGATGCAAACGTAGACTTGGAATTCAAGCAATCGTATGGCCTTTTCTTAACAATATATCCTCCATTTTAAGTATTCAAAACACTACAATAATTCAGTTCACTACAATCTAACACATGCGGATCAATTCATGACATAGACATACCAATAGATACATTCACATACACAGATAACAATCACCAAGATATCGACTTTTCGACAATGTAACTTGTGCCTTACTGAAAAGAAGTCCCATTTTTCACACATATATCAATATGTATTTCCAGTACATGGACTCAATATACCCTCACTTTCACAACCGAATTCAATACAATACATGCACAATACCATAGACTTACCCTTATATTCAACACTTAGACTCTCGAACCGGTAAAGTAGCATCACTATAAGGCTTTCTTAGCTTTTAATGTAGGATTAGTGTCAGTTGTGGTATATTTAAATTTACAGTGACTTTTCTGCCCTCCTTGACATTACATTGGCTACTTTCCTCTTTACAACCAATACTTGTTTCACCTCTATTTTCATTAAAGCTCAGATGTGGTTTAAACTTTATTTTCTTTCTTTTGTTTCAATAGTTTCTTCAATTGTTACATGCAAGTCACTTTTTTTCTTTTTCACTGCCACACCATAGTATTTTTCTCTTTTCATGTTGCGCAAATCTTTTCATACCCCTTTCATTTCGTATTTCATCTATAGTAGTCACCCTAAACTTAGGATTTTAGCCTCAGTTGAGGTGCATAATATCTAAGGAGGGACCAGGTACAAAATAAAAGTTAACATTCGTGAATGGGGAAGGTGAATTGGGTAAGCAAAAGGAATGGTATATTCAAGACTCAACAATTTGTATCGAAAGGAACATTTTCATTTGGCTGGTTGTTTTTAGGCTTAGTGGACTTAGTTTTGACAATGTTCTATGATCCTTTCCTAATTAATAGTTCAATTATCCTAGCAAGACTAATGGGGAAAGTTCCAAATTGGCACATACCGTATGAATGAAAAAATACCTCACACAGATGAAGTATCATTTCACTACAATTACCAATGATTCTGATTCATGCTTCAACTTAATTCATGTTATCTTATGAGTTCCTATCATGTCATACAAAGATCATACACAGTTGGGATATTCAGACTTCACCCGAACACTCATAAGCAGTTCATCCACGCCCCACATAAAATAATTTGTGCAATGTCCCCAATGCACTACAAAATGTAAAGAACTGCGGGTTAAGACAAACCGGTGGCACCTAAATGCCGAAGAACTAGGTAGAGGCATATGGGTCCATCGGTGTGGACCCTAGTGCATCAATGTGCGCCTCTGGATTAATCTGGGAAGCACCACCAGTAGTGCCCCCTGAGCTCGAAGCTCCAACTTCCTTCTATCAAACTCTCTCTAATTTGTCCTCCTCGGGCTGGATGGATGCACGTCGGGATGTCTTCAAGTGCACGTTGTTCACTTAGTTCTTCAACGTCATTCAGCTCATTTAATATCTGATTTGATGTAGCACCCCAATCTAAATTCGACTTTTGGAGTGCCCACATGACTTTGTGCTCTAGCTCTACAAGAAAGTGACAAGATTTTCCAAACACAAATTGGTAAGAAGACATACCTACGGTAGTCTTGAATGCACTCATATATACCCATAAAGCATCATCAAATTTTCTCAACCAATTTGTTTTATTCGCATTCACAGTCTTTGCAAGGATTTGCTTTATTTCTCTATTCAAAACCTTCACTTTCCTACTAGACTATGAATTACCTTGCTATGTCGAACATCATAATTCTCAAGAAATGACTTGAACAACTTATTACAAAAGTGATAACCTCCATCTGTGATAATCTCCCTTGGTGTACCAAATCTTTAAAATATATTTCTTATAAGGAATGTAGTTACACTTTTACCCTTATTGTTTGAAAGCGCAACAGCTTCAACCCATTTATGCACATAGTCAACCACTACAAGTGTGTGTTTCATCCTATTTTAACTCACAAACGGACCCACAAAGTCAAGGCCACATATATCAAACAGTTCAATCACAAAAATCGGAGTATGTGGGAGTTCTTATTTCCTTGAAATGCCTCTTTCTCTTTGACAATGATCACAAGTTGGTGAAACCATGAGCATCTTGGTGAATGGTAGGCCAGTAATACCCACATTGCAAGATTTTATTGGCATTTTGGATACCACTATGATGACCACCATCAAGAGATAAATGCCAAGCTTCCAAAATACTTATCATTTCAACCTCGGGTATAGAGCGATGAATAATCCCATCAGCTCAGACAAGGAACATGTATGGCTCTTCTGAGAAAAAAACTTCACATCAGACATGACTTTTCTCCTTTGGTGAAACAACAAATCCAAAGGTACACATCACTCACTAAGTAATTAGCGAAATCAATAAACTAAGGGATAAGATCATATGAGGCACCCAAAACCTCTTCGTCTGGAAATGTATTGTCACGCCCCGAACTAGGGCAGGCGCTACAAGCACCCAGTACCTGATTGACGGAGCTAGCCACTGAAGCATAATCTAAAGGGAACATAGGAGGCCAAGAAGGCCATCAAAATCAACTGTTGTAACAACATAACTGGACCGGCAAGGTCACAACAATATTAGTGACATAATGAAAGGGGCGGCAAGGAAAACTTAACTAATAATGAGCTATCAAGACGACAAGGCTACAACTGAAATCATATATACAATAAGCCAACAAGGCTATAAAAGGAATCTCAGAAGACCCAATAAAGTATGTCTACAAGTTTCTATGAATAATAGAACTCGTATGGTTGGGAAAAGGCCCTAACAATCCCAAAACTTATGTAAAAAAATAAAGGATGAAAAACCTATAGACAACCAACAACTCCAGAAAGAATAGAGCTTACCAATGCTAAGTTGAGCCAACACCTCTATTACAAAGGCTAATCAGGACCTCTGCTTAAACATGCATCATGACAAGTAGTGTCCACAGGCAATGGAACGACAGTACGAATGAAAATGTACTGGTATGTAAGGCAGAAAGTGAAATGATAAATAGTTGCAATAAGAAAGAGTAATAGAGATACCATTTGAAATCGAAACTCAAATAGCCCATGGACGACATCTGACGTCATAGGCATGGTATGCTCGTGTTATCGTAAGTCGTGAATATATATATATATATATATATATATATATATATATGATGCAAATGCATGACATACCCAACCAAATGTTAGTAATGGTGGTGCCTTCTGGTAGCGAACCGGCATCATATTCGCCAACTTGTGGCCATCTGTGTCTCATACGTATAAATATAGGAAATAGGCCTCATACCTTCCGATTATAGATCGGAAGTAGAATGCATAGCATGTAATTTCATGGATTCGTAATGCATTTGTGACACCTGAATCATGTCGTCAATCTTGGACCGTTGGTACTCTTGTTCTTATAACCTTGTAATCACTTCCGTATAACATGTAAATGTCTTGTAGAACCTCTTATGATCATTTAGGCCTATAGAACTCATAATAGGCTTTTGAAGCTCTTGACTCGACTTCAACATAGTAAGTTAATCATTTGGGAATTAAAAAGGGGACTGACATACTTGACTTAATTTAAGAATGACTCCATTTGGTAGTAGTATTGTCCTTCTTAGAATCAAGGTTGATTAATAAGTAAATAACCAAAGAATAGAGTACAAGATTTAGTGTTAGTATCCTTTCTAAATAACATTTTTGTAACAACTCCTAACAAAAAGAATTGTTGAACAATTCCCTTAGATACAACATAATAAGATTCCAACATTTCAGCTTCACTCTTAGGAAAATAGCTCGCTAATAGACATAAGAAATGGAAAAACTTGACGAAAGGTAGTTTTAACTGTCAAACATATTTCACAATGTTACAAACACGACAATAATACTATAAGTCAGGAATTAAGATCAGTTGAAATCCCAATGCCCTTTAGTGAGGGTCTATCTATCAATAAAAAAGTAAAAACAATTCATTTGATAATCTGTACGTAATTTTCTTGGTATGAAGAATAGAGTTTTTCCTTTACATACCTTATTCCAAAGCATTATCTCTTACGTCATCCTAGTGATTTTCACCAAATAAAATTGATTTGAAGAGTAAAATTGAACCAGGGTCATCATCCGATATAGGCAGAAGGAACCGATGCCTCACTTAAGTAGTGAAATATTTCCTTTAGGCAATTATACATGTGTGTAGTAAAGCCATATTCACTCAACTATGTTGCTCAACAAGCACGATTTGTGCAAGAATATCTCATTAATCAAATCACGAAAGGAAATTTCTACCATTTATACCTATTTTCCCCAGCTTTTCCTAAATCTAGAATACTATATTTATGAAGTCCTTATGGAAGAGTGAAGAATGAGAAATAAAAATATTTCTTCTTACACAACATACTTCAAACAATAAACTATGTCTTCCAAAAATATAAACTTTATCTATAATTGTGGGTCCATAGATATAACTACACTTAGATTAATTAATTAACTTTATCCCCTAATACTACCACCGCCATCCGCGCGCATATATATATATATATATACTAGATATAGGACCCCGTGCCAGCACGGGGCCCAATATATATATATATATATATATTTTATTTTTTTTATTTTTTTTTAATTTATGTCATATTATGGAATTTGAGAAGTTATTGAAATTTCTATATGATTTTAAAAAATATTTTAAATTTTTAGCTATTGTGATTTGTAGTACTTTTTTTTAACATAATTTTGATAATAATATTTATTACTCTGTTTGTTCTAATTTATGTGGCACACGCAGAATTTCAAATATTAACCCTTTTTTATATGTCTCTTTAATATATTAAGTTGTTAATTATTGTATTTTATAGTACATTTTGAACCTAATTTTTTAATAATATATGTTATTTGCCATGTTCCAATTTATGTGGCATTAATTGATAGATTTGTTGGAGTCGAGAGATTTATTTTGTCAATTATTGTAATTTATATTTTTTTCCGTCAATTTCAAACAATATATGTTGTTAATTGATAGAATACTTTTAATGTAATTTTTTTTAAAAAAAATATGTGTGACTCTCCATGTCCCAATTTATGTGGCACATGTAAAGTTTTGACAATTAACCAAAATTTTAATACATTTAAAAATAAAAAAATTAAGTCGTTAAATTTTAAGTAATTTAAATTGTTGTATTATTTATTACAATTTATAATACTTTTAAAGTAGTTGAAATATTGTACTATTTATTATGATTTATAACACATTTTTTTTTAATTTATGTCATATTATGGAATTTGAGAAGTTATTGAAATTTTTATATGATTTTAAGAATATTTTAAATTGTTAGCTATTGTGATTTGTAGTACTTTTTTTTAACATAATTTTGAAAATAATATTTATTACTCTATTTGTTCGAATTTATGTGGCAGATGTAGAATTTCAAATATTAACTGTTTTTTATATGTCTCTTTAATATATGAAGTTGTTAATTATTGTATTTTTTAGTACATTTTGAACCTAATTTTTTAATAATATATGTTATTTGCCATGTCCCAATTTATGTGGCATTAATTGATAGATTTGTTGGAGTCGAGAGATTTATTTTGTTAATTATTGTAATTTATAATTTGTTTTTCGTCAATTTGGTCGACTATTTATTTTATTAATTATTGTAATTTATTGTTTCTTTTTCGTCAATTTCAAACAATATATGTTTATCATATAATCCATTTTATGTGGTACCAATAGAATTTAGAGAGTCAATTAAATTTTGTATATAAGTTTTAAATAATTAAGCTGTTAATTATTGTAATGTATAGTATTACTTATATTATTTTTAAATATATTTAAATATTATATGTTAAGTTTTTTATCCTAATTTATATGGCATTGATAGAATTGAAAGTGTCAAATAATTGTTAATTATTGTAATAGATAATATGGAGTATTTAAGTCATTTATACTATGTAATTAATATATAATATGTAGTATTTAAGTGTTATATTATGGAATTTGAGAAGTTATTGAAATTTTTATATGATTTTAAAAATATTTTAAATTGTTAGCTATTGTGATTTGTAGTACTTTTTTTTTTACATAATTTTGAAAACAATATTTATTACTCTGTTTGTTCTAATTTATGTGGCACACGCAGAATTTCAAATATTAACCATTTTTTATATGTCTCTTTAATATATTAAGTTGTTAATTATTGTATTTATAGTACATTTTGAACCTAATATTTTAATAATATATGTTATTTGCCATGTCCCAATTTATGTGGCATTAATTGATAGATTTGTTGTAGTCGAGAGATTTATTTTGTTAATTATTGTAATTTATAGTTTCTTTTTCGTCAATTTCAAACAATATATATTGTTAATTGATAGAATACTTTTAATGTAATTTTTTTAAAAATATATATGTGATTGTCCATGTCCCAATTTATGTGGCACATGTAAAGTTTTGACAATTAACCAAAATTTTAATACATTTAAAAATAAAAAAATTAAGTCGTTAAATTTTAAGTAATTTAAATTGTTGTATTATTTATTACAATTTATAATGCTTTTAAAGTAGTTGAAATATTGTACAATTTTTTATGATTTATAACACTTTTTTTTTTAATTTATGTCATATTATGGAATTTGAGAAGTTATTGAAATTTTTATATGATTTTAAAAATATTTTAAATTGTTAGCTATTGTGATTTGTAGTACTTTTTTTTAACATAATTTTGAAAATAATATTTATTACTCTCTTTGTTCTAATTTATGTGGCAGATGCAGAATTTCAAATATTAAACATTTTTTATATGTCTCTTTAATATATTAAGTTGTTAATTATTGTATTTTTTAGTACATTTTGAACCTAATTTTTTAATAATATATGTTATTTGTCATGTCCCAATTTATGTGGCATTAATTGATAGATTTGTTGGAGTCGAGAGATTTATTTTGTTGATTATTGTAATTTATAGTTTGTTTTTCGTCAATTTCAAACAATATATGAATATATGTTATTTGTCATGTCCCAATTTATGTGGCATTAATTGATAGATTTGTTGGAGTCGAGAGATTTATTTTGTTAATTATTGTAATTTATAGTTTCTTTTTCGTCAATTTCAAACAGTATATGTTGTTAATTGATAGATTTTTTGGAGTGGACTATTTTTTTATTAATTATTGTAATTTATTGTTTCTTTTTCGTCAATTTCAAACAATATATGTTTATTATATAATCCATTTTATGTGGTACCAATAGAATTTAGAGAGTCAATTAAATTTTTTATATAAGTTTTAAATAATTAAGCTGTTAATTATTGTAATGTATAGTATTACTTATATTATTTTTAACTATATTTAAATATTATATCTTAGATTTTTTATCCTAATGTATATGGCATTGATAGAATTTAAAGTGTCAAATAATTGTTAATTATTGTAATAGATAATATGGAGTATTTAAGTCATTTATAGTATAGTAATTTACTATATTATAGAAGACTCTAGGAATTACTACCATTGTGCCAATAAGATCACTACTAATGTCCAATATATTTATAAAATATATAAGTGGGCCCCCACCTTCCACTTAAATACTACATATTATATATTATTAATTACTATACTATAAATCACTACTAATATCCAATATATTTATCAAACTATATAAGTGGGCATAGTTTGATAAATATATTGGATATTAGTAGTGATTTATAGTATAGTAATTAATAATATATAATATGTAGTATTTAAGTGGAAGGTGGTGGGGCCCACTTATATATTTTATAAATATATTGGACATTAGTAGTGATCTTATTAGCATAATGGTAGTAATTCCTAGAGTCTTCTATAATATAGTAAAATATATAGATTATACTACTTGCTTTGCCATGGACCCACGTGTGGTGGTGTCAAACACTACACCTACCCTTATCAATTCATTTTGAATATATCACAACTGTTGTGTAGAATTATGGCAAAAGATACATAATTTGAATATATCACAATTAATAGATAATTATATCGAATAAAGCCTAACTCATATAATAATAATTCCTTGATGTAACTATACTTACTATTTTTATTAAAATATTAATTCTTTATAAAAAAAAAGTTTCTAAAAATATATACAATTTCAAACATGTCCTAAAATCCTAAAATTCATCTAGTGCTAAAATTCTAAATTCAAACTAGCTAGCTATTCCTAATCCCAAATTCAACTATTAGTCCTAAAGTCTCAATAATAATTCAAACTCTAGTTAGTCCTAAAATCCGAAAATGAAACAAACTCTGATACCAACGATAGGATCACTGACCTGGCGGTGGTCCGCCCAATCATAGATCAAGCAAGTCAATATCCTTAGAGGTAGTCCAACTACAAAAGAATCAAAATACACAAGAATTTTATTATAGTTTCTCAGACTGCATGGTTTAATTATTTTACCCAAGCAAAGGACCTGTCAAGAAGCTAATACATACTTTTATTGAGCCCATGTGTCTGATAGTTCTAACCGGGTATAAAGCGCCCTACTTATCAAACTCAATTTCGGGCTAAAAACCACGGCTCATCAGACGGAGTCATAAAGACAAAGCCAATAAAAGTAGTACTAGATCTGACTGTACCTCAATCTCAGAACCAAGTCGAGAAGCCATACTAAAATTCTTCTATATTTAAATAAAGCTTAGATCCGTTCATGGTCTATATAAAAGAGAAGTTAGTTATCCGGCATAGATATAAATTTTTAGCCGGACATAGTCACAGCTTCTAGATCGGAGATATAAAAAGATTTAAAATTAAAAGAAGAGAATTAAATTACCTTGTAATAATGGCCAACAGGGCCGATGAGAAATATCAACAACCTTATTTACTTCCGGCGAACCTCCGACAAACCGAGAGCTTTACAAACTAAGAGAAACAAACAACTTTAAAAAAAAACTTTAATGAATAGAGAGTGTTTTTCGACGCCCCTCCTTCAAACTACAAAAGACCTTATTTATAGAAGAAAAATGAATCTATCTACATTGATCTACAGTGATCTACAGTGACCGATCTACAGTGATTTACAGTGACCATGGGTCCCTTATCAATGGGTCCCAAATGTACAGTAACAGTTTTTCTACTGTGGTTTAACAGTGTATCTACTGTTAATCAATAGTGGTCATCTTGTTTTTCTTTTACAACTCCCTAAGTAAACCTTCTGCTTTAGACAGCATATCTTCTGTCACGGGTTTCGCCGATTCACAAGGCTGAGCCTCTTGAGCATCATCTGCGATATCATCACCTATTTCACTTCTCATTGAAGTGTCTGATTTTTCATAGTGAGTGATATTGAGGAGTAGATTCCTCCTAATTTCATCCAAATACTCATTTATCATTTCTTCTTTATTTCCATCTTGAAAGGAAATTCTTGTGGCAATATGTTTGACGGAGTTGTCAGCAATTATTCCTTTGTGAGAATAGTACCATAATCTTGGATTCTTTGAGAAATAGAGTCCAATAATTCTTGGCCATATAATGATTTAGTCATCGGATCCTTCTTCATTAATTTATCCCAGAAATTATTATAATAAATCTGATATAAGCATGGAATTTGTTCTTCAGTAAAACCTACTTCTGGTGTCCATTTATGTATCCATGGAATCGAGAATTCTATGAAGAAATAAATTTGTTCAATATGTTCTATATAACAAACATGATCTGAGTGGTATAAATCATTAAGGTTTGGTGAAACCTTAACCCAGTTTTTGTATAACTTTAAAAAGGGATCAGGTAAAATCTTTACCATCGGTCTGTGGTATGACCACCAGTTCAAGAACCAGTTAGGAATTGGGTCAACAAATATCATTGCACATACCTTGATAAACCAAGTATGTTTATGCCTTTCATTGTTATAATAAAGGACTTTGCTAAAAGCGTTAATATAATCCCAATAAGTGAAATTGGTAGAGATTTTATTGAGGCTGATCTGCCTTTCATTCATTGAGGATATACCCCAATCTTCAATTGATATAATTTGCTTTATGATCATTTTGGAAAAGTTATAAATGTTCTCGCTGGAGTTATAACCTGAGAAGTGTTGAAATTCAACACTACATGTATTCATTAAAATGGTCTTGTAATACAAGCGGGTTTTGTATGACTCTCCTGGGAAGTATAATCCTTTAAGTAAATATCGTTGAAATATCTTCTAGGGTTCTTATTTTCTCTGTATCTCAGAGTTTTCAATAAGAAATATCATTTCTTTCTTTACTACCCTTTCATAGGATCTAATATCATCAACCTCTTCTTTCGCCACCGATGTAAAAGTATCACTTTGCTTTTGAGATAAATATGCTCTCAGTTGGGAGTATAATGGATTATTTTCTGGAATATCATCCAGATGTATCGAAGAAGTAGCTTCTTTTGAAGAGCTTGTTAGTTTTACCAAGCTCATTCCTCCCCTTTCTATAATTGGAGAGCTGGATGGGATCCGTATGACGATCCTGATGTTTTTGAGGAGGATGATCTTCCCCTTCCGCGAGAATAATTGCCCCTTCCTCTAGCCTTGGTTACCCAAGGAGGATCCATTCTGCAAACATAACATTTAGTTTTAATCATCTAAAAGGTCATAAACTTCAGAATAATAAAATCTTTCATATAACTCTTGTTCAATCATGTAATTAGAGACGATATCCATCACCATTCCGTCTATAATTCTCCATAAAATACGTTCCTATAAATCTCTATTAAGAGGAACTGCCTTCAAAATTGTAACCAAAGTAATATCAGTAAAGAAGTCAAGAAAACCCATTTTTTTAAGAAGAAAGATATTCTCTAGATAAGAAGTCTGGGAGGGAATTATCACTTCCCTTTTTATAATGAATTTCGAAATCAAAAGGGGCTAATTGTACCTGCCACCTAGCAAATATTAATTTGGATGCATCATGTTTAAAATCTTTATCAAACATATATTTGACTGATTGAGCATCTGTTTTTATCACAAATTTCTGATTGTAAAGATCATCCTGAAATTTTAAAACAGATTTAACGATAGTTAACATTTCATGAGCTACCATTGCATATTTTTTCTGAGCATCGCTTCATTTTCCTGAATGAAACCGAATAAGGTATTCATTTTTATCATGCGGGTTAATCTGTTTTAATATTCCACCATAACCTATATTGGACGCATCTGTCTCAATGATTTTTGGCCAAGCAGGATTAGCAAGGGTTAAACAAGGTAAAGGTTTAACTCTTTCTTTAATAGTCTTTACAAGATCTGTGAGACTAGTAGTCCAAGGCTTCTTATGATCTTTTTTTAGCCTGTCGTATAACGGAGCTAAATCTCAAGACAATTTTTTGTAGAAGGAGGAAATGTAATTTAAACTTCCCAAAAACCGCTGCAATTGCGTCCTATCTGTAATAATATCAGGGAATTTTGATGCGAATTCAATAGATCGCTAAATAGGATTCATTTTTCCTTGACAAATCAAATGACCCAAAAATCTAATTTCTGTTTGAAAAAGACTCATTTTAGGTTTTGATATGACCAAACCATTTTGAATAACTATTTTCTTAAAAATGTCTAGATGTTTAATATGCATTTCAAGAGTCTTTGAGTATACCAAAATATCATCAATATAAACTATGATGAAATCCAAATAAGGATTAAAAATATCATTCATAATCTTTTGAAATTCCGAGGGAGCATTTTTTAATCCAAAGGGCATTACATTCCATTTGTATTGTCCAAACGGAATATTAAATGCCGTTCTATAAGAATGGTCTTTAAATATTTGGATTTGTCAATATCTAGATTTTAGATCAAATTTTGAAAGATATTAGCATCATATAATCTTGATAATAAATCCCTTTTGTTTGGAATAGGATACCTAATCCATTTTAAAAATTTATTTAAAGATTTATAATTAATTACTAACCTGGGAACGCCTCGTTCTTTTTCTGCTGCGTTATTAACATAAAATGCAGTATAAGACCAGGGTGACTTGGAAGGTTTTATTTAACCCTTTTGCAATAAATTATCAATTTCCTTTTTGTAGAATTCGACCAATTCTGTATTCATCTGACAAGGACGTGATTTGGTAGGGATATTTTCTTCAGAGAAATCATCCTCATATGGAAGAGTTACAATATGCTTTTTCCGATTCCAAAAAGCACTAGGATGATTAGCACAAATACCAATGGCCATTTTTTCAGAAATGAGTTTAATCTTTTCCTGTACTTTAGCAGATTTTAAAGTATCGAATATATTCATACTAAATACCTCAAGTTGTAAATAATCAACATGCTTTTGTTTCATTTCAATTAGAGCATTAATATCTCTAGAAATACGCTCGGTGATAAAAGTATAACTAATATCTTGATTTTTATAAGTAGCAGAAAATCCTTTAGCATTTATATTAGTAAAAGGATAAATTGCATTTATAAAAGGAGTTCCTAGAATAATAGGAGGGTATAACTGATTTTTTACTAAGAAAAAGAAGTGATGAATACAAACTTTATTCTGGCAAATCCGAGTATTAGATAATTTATACTTTATATCCAAAGCATGACCAGATGCAGATTTAACCATATGAGTTGTTTTTTCAAAATATTTAGTAGGTACTAGACCTTCTTGAATGCAACTCACATCAGCGCCACTATCAATCATAGCAATGTTAGTTATAGAAAAAGTATTATCAATTAATATAGTACATTTAACATACCATTTATGAGCTGTAACAATTTGCATCATTCCTAAAAACATATTTTGTTTCGGATCAATATTCAAAGTGTTGGCAAAAGTATTTTCTTCAGCAGTAGATTCATCAACCTTGTTCTTTCCTTTGCTATTAGCAGACTCAATCTGAGTAAGACGGTGATCACAAATAATATGATTTTGTTTAAGAAATTTAATTTATTCCTTCAAATGTTCAATTTCTCCTTTTAAATCATCAAAAGAGGTATCACGAATAATCATGGTTTGTTTAGAAGAGAGTCTATTATGAACTTTAGACAAGGAGTAAGGAGCAGAATAATTAAACTCATCTTTAACCTTTTTATCGTTAGGAATACTAGTTGAAGAGCTAGTTTTACTAGCAGCCAATTGAATGATCTTTTCACGAAGAGTATTATCGGTAACTTTTTTTAGAAGTTCTATCACATTATCAGCAGTGATAGTGAACATATTCATATCTTCAAACTGAGATTGCATAAACTTCAAAACAATCCTTGGCGTTAAACTCGTCCGAACAAACTATTCGTTTATTAAATAAGCGTGATATTGAATTATATAAATCTCAGTATAAATATTTGCATATTGGCATGGTTCAAATTGCTTTTAAACCTTTAACTCTTAAAGGGTTACCAGAGACTTTCTTAGCTGCTCTACGAGATGTGAAGAATTTAAATTTTCGTCAATCCTTGATGGGTTCGATAGAATCTACGGTGGCTTATGGTCCATTTTATTTTAATGCTCAACCCAATTTGCAGTTATCTTTGACTGATTCTAATATATTTGATGCTTTAACCTTGAATGTTAAAACGCATGATTATAACTATGCACCTGGATCTGAATTAATTTGCTTGTCGTATAGAATCTATTATAAATTACTTGCTACTTTGAATCATAGATGTAAGTTATATGATACATCTGATCAAACTATTTTAGTAGAAACTAATTTCGCCAGATCTAAGGTCACTACTAGAAGACCTATAAAATGGGAAGAAATTAATTTTCCTACCACTTGGATTTTAGATTCTGTTATACCCCCTGAGCAAATGACCGATGCTGTCACTAATTCTGAATATTCTCATATTAGTCAAAATTCCGATGGAAAAATTTGTATGCAGTTTGATGAAAAAAGTGTTTCTTATAGTAGATATTCTTTTGCTTTTGATAGAAGACTGACTATTCAACATATTTCTCCGATAGAACCTTGTTATGGTCCAGCTAGAAATCGCGCTGCTTCATTACATACTTTATCAACAGTTATATCTGCAGAAAAACAAAAAATTAAAATTGATCCTCGGTTAAACATTGTTCAAACGAATGATAAAGCATCTGATATTTCTGATAAGGATATTCCTTATGTATCCAAGATGAATTTTAATCTTAATGATACTTAATGATGAGTGAACATCAAATTGATTTTAGTCCAGGTTCGCTGGCAAGATAATATATTCAAAACAAATTTTTAAATGAAAAATGGAACCGGTTTAAAACTTGGTTTTTTGACACTTATAGTAAAGAAGATTTAAATAATATTTCTCAAGAGTTTTATGAAACATGTGCATTACATAATCATATTATGTTTTTTGTGCCTTGGTTTATAACCACTTATTTGCCTTTATTCATCAACGTTCTTGAACGATCTTAGAAAGATGAATCAGGTAATATTATTCAATCCATTTATCCTCCTCAAGCTCCGTTTATTTTACCAAATAATACTGGTATTACTTTTACGACTTTTCATAAATTTATTGATAATGATGTCGCCGCAGTAAGTATAAATGAAATTAATCGTCTTATTTCTCAAAATAATTATTTGGGTCTATATGTCAAAGTTATTGGTGAACATATTTGTTCTCTAGACAAAAAATTAGATAGCCTGTCTAATCTGATTGTTCAAATTGATAGTAAGCTAAAATCTGTGAAACAAGTTTCGGAACAGGCTTCTTCGTCAAAACAGCCTGATGTTCATATTCAAAGGCCTCCTGAGATTCAGGATTTTATTCTTAGACCTTTGCACGACCTTGAAAATCTTCTTGATAAAAAGTTTTCTCAATTTGGTGCAAGTGCGAAACTGATAAGTCTCGCTGAAGATTTTGCAGATGAGATGGAAGCCACTTTTGATTTCAAAACTCAAATGGAAATGAAAGTTAATAAACTTCATGGGTATCCAAAGAATAATAGTGGTAATACTGCTTATGCTAGAAAACCTAGCATGCAAACATATTACTATCCCAAGCCTACTCCTCAAGATGTTTTAATAGAGGAAAGAGATTGGAATCAAACTAACACTTCTTATAGTGGAAGTGAGATTTATGAATGAAATCTCGATGGGTT
This sequence comes from Solanum verrucosum, assembly GCF_900185275.1. Taxonomy (NCBI): domain Eukaryota; kingdom Viridiplantae; phylum Streptophyta; class Magnoliopsida; order Solanales; family Solanaceae; genus Solanum; species Solanum verrucosum. Next base: position 721,242 of record NW_026020168.1, read on the forward strand.
AACTGATAGGCCATTGACGATTATGGTTCATAGGATGCTTATGTATGCTACTATCTGCAAAAGTGCTAGTAACACTGACAAGACCATTTGCAAGATGATTATTGAAAGATTTACCGGTCAACTAAGAGGATGGTGGGATAATTATATGCCCTCTGATGCGAGAGCAGCGGTAATTAATGCTAAGGCAGTAAATGAAGGAGTTGATAATTTAGGCTTTGCCCTTGTTCAAAATAGAGAAGACACTGTGTATACACTTATTTTGACTATTCTTGAACATTTTAGTGGTAGATTTACCAATCAATATGAAACCATTAGATCTCTTCTAAATGGTCTTAGATGTAGACATTTAGGTGAGTTTAGATGGTATAAAGACACTTATTTAAGTCGGATCATGGAACTTCCCGAAAATGGTTTAGAATTCTGGAAAGCCAAATTTATTGATGGCTTACCTTCTTTATTTGCAGAAAGAGTAAACAAGACTCTTAGAAATCCTCAAGGAATTATTCCCTATAGTGATTTTACTTATGGAAAGCTTATTGAGGTTTGTACGCAAGAATGCATAAATTTGTGCAATGAGTTAAAACTCTCAAGACAGCTTAAGATAGATAAGATTAGAGAAAAGTCTCAATTAGGAGATTTTTGTACTCAATTCGGTTTACCGGATGCTTCAAAAAGCACCAACCGAGAAACTTCTAAATCAGAATCTCATAGATCTCATCATAAGAAAAGAAGATCTAGAAGAAGGACTAGAGAAGAAAGAGATGAGCATAGGACTCATCGTAAATCTCATAGATTTACCAGGAATAGGTCAAGGCGAAATCTTGATAAGATTAAGGGGTCGTTTGGTTTGAAAATGAGTTATGATGGGATAAGTTATGTTGGGATAAATTATGTTGGGATTAGTTATGATGGGATAAGTTGTGTTGGGATTATTTTTTATTGAGTGTTTGGTTTGTTGTATTCAAAATAATAAATTTTAAGAACAATTTATTTGTTTACAAAAATGCCCTTCATTAATGTAAAAAGTGATATAACAAAAGGGTTGAAAGAGACATTTTTGTCATTTACCTATTTAATTCCGGGATAAGTTATCCCGGGATTACTATACCACCCAAGGAGAGGGATAACTTATCCCGGTACTAATTATTAATCCCGGGATAAGTTATCCCGAACTTGCCAACCAAACAACAAAATAAGCGGTACTATAATTTAATCCCGGGATTATTTGGTATTATCCCTCACACCAAACGACCCCTAAGTGTTATATATGTGGAAAATTTGGGCATATAGCTCCAAATTGTAAGCTGGAAAAGCGAAAGACTCTAGAACTTGATGATGATATTCAAAAGAAGATTTATAGTTTTATATATACTTCTGGTTCCGAATCAGATTATGATGATTCTGAAGCAAGTTATGCAACAAAGGATGAGCAACCTGAGCCTTCTAAGGTTCATCAAGATTCGAATGATGCTTGCAATTGTCATGGTGATATTTGTCACTGCAAACATGATGAATTTTACAAGCTGCAATCTCAGTTTGAAGATATGAATATGTTCACTATCACTGCTGATAATGTGATAGAACTTCTAAAAGAAGTTACCGATAATACTCTTCGTGAAAAGATCATTCAATTGGCTGCTAGTAAAACTAGCTCTTCAACTAGTATTCCTAACGATAAAAAGGTTAAAGATGAGTTTAATTATTCTGCTCCTTACTCCTTGTCTGAAGTTCATAATAGACTCTCTTCTAAACAAACCATGATTATTCGTGATACCTCTTTTGATGATTTAAAAGGAGAAATTGAACATTTGAAGGAAGAAATTAAATTTCTTAAACAAAATCATATTATTTGTGATCACCGTCTTACTCAGATTGAGTCTGCTAATAGCAAAGGAAAATATAAGGCTGATGAATCTACTGCTGAAGAAAATACTCTTGCCAACACTTTGAATATTGATCCGAAACAAAATATGTTTTTAGGAATGATGCAAATTGTTACAGCTCATAAATGGTATGTTAAATGTACTATATTAATTGATAATACTTTTTCTATAACTAACATTGCTATTATTGATAGTGGCGCTGATGTGAGTTGCATTCAAGAAGGTCTAGTACCTACTAAATATTTTGAAAAAACAACTCATATGGTTAAATCTGCATCTGGTCATGCTTTAGATATAAAGTATAAATTATCTAATACTCGGATTTGCCAGAATAAAGTTTGTATTCATCACTTCTTTTTCTTAGTAAAAAAATCAGTTATACCCTCCTATTATTCTAGGAACTCCTTTTATAAATGCAATTTATCCTTTTACTAATATAAATACTAAAGGATTTTCTGCTACTTATAAAAATCAAGATATTAGTTATACTTTTATCACCGAGCCTATTTCTAGAGATATTAATGTTCTAATTGAAATGAAACAAAAGCATGTTGATTATTTACAACTTGAGATATTTAGTATGAATATATTCGATACTTTAAAATCTGCTAAAGTACAGGAAAAGATTAAACTCATTTCTGAAAAAATGGCCATTGATATTTGTGCTGATCATCCTAGTGCTTTTTGAAATCGGAAAAAGCATATTGTAACTCTTTCATATGAGGATGATTTCTCTGAAGAAAATATCCCTACCAAATCACGTCCTTGTCAGATGAATACCGAATTGGTCGAATTCTGCAAAAAGGAAATTGATAATTTATTGCAAAAGGGTTTAATAAAACCTTCCAAGTCACCCTGGTCTTGTACTGCATTTTATGTTAATAACGCAGCAGAAAAAGAACGAGGTATTCCCGGGTTAGTAATTAATTATAAACCTTTAAATAAATTTTTAAAATGGATTAGGTATCCTATTCCAAACAAAAGGGATTTATTATCAAGAATATGATGCTAATATCTTTTCAAAATTTGATTTAAAATCTGGATATTGGCAAATCCAAATATTTAAAGACCATTCTTATAGAACGGCATTTAATGTTCCGTTTGGATAATACGAATGGAATGTAATGCCCTTTGGATTAAAAAATGCTCCCTCGGAATTTCAAAAGATTATGAATGATATTTTTAATCCTTATTTGGATTTCATCATAGTTTGTATTGATGATATTTTGGTATACTCAAAGTCTCTTGAAATGCATATTAAGCATCTAGACATTTTTAAGAAAATAGTTATTCAAAATGGTTTGGTCATATCTAAACCTAAAATGAGTCTTTTTCAAACAGAAATTAGATTTTTGGGTCATTTGATTTGTCAAGGAAAAATGACTCATATTCAGCGATCTATTGAATTCGCATCAAAATTCCCTGATAGTATTACAGATAGGACGCAATTGTAGCGGTTTCTGGGAAGTTTAAATTACATTTCCCCCTTCTACAAAAAATTTTCTCGAGATTTAGCTCTGTTATACGACAGGCTAAAAAAAAGATCATAAGAAGCCTTGGACTACTAGTCTCACAGATCTTGTAAAGACTATTAAAGAAAGAGTTAAATTTTAGTCATGTTTAACCCTTGCTAATACTACTTGGCCAAAGATCGTTGAGACAGATGCGTCCAATATAGGTTATGGTGGAATATTAAAATATATTAACTCGCATGATAAAAATGAATACCTTATTCGGTTTCATTCAGGAAAATGGAGCGATGCTCAGAAAAAATATGCAACGGTAGCTCATGAAATGTTAACTATCGTTAAATGTGCTTTAAAATTTCAGGATGATCTTTACAATAAGAAATTTGTGATAAAAACAGATGCTCAATCAGTCAAATATATGTTTGATAAAGATTTTAAACATGATGCATCCAAATTAATATTTGCTAGGTGGCAGGCACAATTAGCCCTTTTTGATTTTGAAATTCAGTATAAAAAGGGAAGTGATAATTCCCTCCCAGACTTCTTATCTAGAGAATATCTTTCTTCTTAAAAAAATAGGTTTTCTTGACTTCTTTACTGATATTAATTTGGTTACAATTTTGAAGGCAGTTCCTCTTAATAGAATTTACAGGAACGTATTTTATGGAGAATTATAGACGGAATAGTGATGGATATTGTCACTAATTACATGATTGAACAAGAGTTATATGAAAAATTTTATTGTTTTGAAGTTTATGACCTTTTAGATGATTAAAACTAAATATTATGTTTGCAGAATGGATCCTCCTTGGGTAACCAAGGCAAGAGGAAGGGGCAGTTATACTCGCGGAAGGGGAAGATCATCCTCTTCAAAAACATCAGGATCGTTATACGGATCCTCATCCAGCTCTCCAATTATACAAAGGGGAGGAATGATCTTGGTAAAACTAACAAGCTCTTCAAAAGAAGCTACTTCTTCGATACATCTGGATGATATTCCAGAAAATAATCCATTATATGCCCAATTGAGAGCATATTTATCTCAAAAGTAAAGTGATACTTTTGCATCGGTGGCGAAAGAAGAGGTTGATGATATTAGATCCTATGAAAGGTAGTAAAAAAAGAAATGATATTTCTTATTGAAAACTCTGAGATACAGAGAAAAGAAGAACCCTGGAAGATATTCCAGCGATATTTACTTAACGGATTATACTTCCCAGGAGAGTCATACAAAACCCGCTTGTATTACAAGACCATTTTAACGAATACAGGTAGTGTTGAATTTCAGCACTTATCGGGTTATAACACCAGCGAGAATGTTTATAACTTCTCCAAAATGATATATTATATCAATTGAAGATTGGGGTATATCCTCAATGAAAGAAAGGCAGATCAGCCTCAATAAAATCCCTACCAATTTCACTTATTGGGATTATATTAACGCTTTCAGCAGAGTCCTTTATTATAACAACGAAAGGCATAAACATACTTGGTTTATCAAGGTATGTGCAAAGATATTTGTTGACCCAATTCCTAATTGGTTCTTGAACTGGTGGTCATACCACGGACCGACGGTAAAGATTTTACCTGATCCCTTTTTAAAGTTATACAAAAACTGGGTTAAGGTTTTGATACTCTCAAATTACACCTCCTTACAGAAGCATAAGCGATCGTTATCAAGTAAAGAACCCAACTTGTAGATTGGGATCGATCCCACGAGGAAAATGGTTTAGACTTTACTTTAACTAACAATTATATTCAATTAGTCAACTTATTTCCAGAAACAAGTAATAAAAGGGGGGTTGTGCTTTTATGAAACAAATTGTAAGGACTTAATAAGTAATCAATAATCAAACTCAACTTTGATTGCTATCAAGATAAGAGAAATAACTAGGGTATATGTGTTCCCCACAATCTCATAATGCGGTAATCCTAGTAATAGCAATCTTTTTCTAGTGTATTACATGCAAAGTGATAAGTTAGGTATCTCTAAATCCTTGGTCCGGCATCTAGAGAATTTCACCCCGCACCTTGGTCCGACTACGTGTGTATAATTTACTAACCCTTACCTTTACCTCATATTAGACATCATAATCGATGTTTGGCTTAGTTATTACTTCACACCAATCGACACTAGCCTATTAGATAGTATCACATTAAATCTATGTTGATAATTCTTTTCTTGTTAATTACCTCCTTGGTCCGGCAAGTAGTAACAAGGCGAGTTCTAACATTGGCCACCGTTAAAAAGACTTCTAAACGAAAGAATTATCAATGCATGCAAAATACTAGTCAAGAATTGCTTTTATTTACTATTCATACTTTGTTAATCGATCATGGTTCCCACAACCCTAGTTGTGGATTTAGTTACTCATATTGGCAAGAACACAATTCATAATTTTAGATGAAGAAATCATGAACTTACGTAGAGAGAATAATAAACCCAGAAATTTTACTTGAATTGCAAAGCCAAAATCTTCAAAACGAACTTGGGAAATCAATAATTGCTACAGTTGCAAATTAATCTCCAAAGTTACGAAGCAAAAATAGAATAATAGTCTCTAACCCCCAAAAACGAGGTTTACATATCCTATTTATAGAAAACAAATCCTAAATAAAAAAGGAAACAAATTAAGGAAAGTTTTGTTCAGGTACGCGTCTTCAATCCACGAGACCGACTTACGGACCGTCGATGGATCTACGGTCCGTAAGTCCCTTCCGTCACTCGGGACTTAGAAAATATTTCAGCTTCCAAAAATCAACTTCTCTGAAGCAAACGACGGACAAGCAGTATGGACCGTAGATCGACCTACGGTCCGTCAATCCCTTCCGTAGCTCCATACTTAGAATCTTCGAAAATCAGGTACTGGAACCCTCGCAGTCTCACTCTACGGATCAACAGTACGGTCCGTAGATCAATCTACGGACCATCAATGAGCACTGTGGTTCCACACTTAGTCAGACTTCCCTGATTTGTCCTCAATACCATGCCTGCTAATCTACGGTCCGTAGATCACCTCCGTAGATGCCCTTTTTCTGCATTTCCTTCAGCTGTCTCTAAACTTCCGCGCCTGAACACCTTTCCTACAAAACATGATAAAAACCATAAAAAACCATATAAAAAGGCCCTAGACACCCACAACTTGTAAGTGAAATGTATTAGAAATACCGTAAACTCACGGTATATCAACACCCTCAACTTAAATTCGTTGTTTGTCCTCAAGCGACGCACTATAACTCTAAACGACACTTGTATAGAAGCAATCATTTCTAAACTCAAGCAATCACATGGCTCTCTACCTCCTCATTGTTCGGGTGCACATTCGTTCTCTTAGACTCGACAAGCCAACTCATGTGGATCACATCATGACACAGACCAACCAACTGACACACAACAGACACCTTCTCACTGTCACCCAGGTACCAACTTTCCAAAGATGTAACTAGTGCCCTTACTTCAAACGAAATTCTCTTTTTGCAAAAATTTAATTTCATTCATGGTACAAGGATTTATTCAACACTCACGCTCAGAAGTAATTTCAAATACAGTTAGTGCTTACTGCCATAAGCTTGCCCTTATTTTCACTGCTTAGACTCTCCAAACTAGACTCTAGGATCACTATAGGACTTCATTGGCTTGTAACGTAGGCTCAGGGTCAGATGTGGTACATTTGGGTACTGATTAGTGACTTTCTGCCCTCCTTGTCATTACATTAGGCTTTTAACCTCTTTTTGCCCTATTTTTGTCATATTATTGCTTTACCTTCTTTCCCTTGATTTTCTTCAACCACGGATGTGACTTTAGACTTTGTAGCTCATTTTCCTTTTATTTTATTGTTCCTTTCGCTTTAAACAAGTCACATCCTTTCCTCACGTTTTCCCCTTCTTCTTTCCTTTTTTTTTTTTTTTTTTTTTTTTGAATTTTTTCCACTCTTTTCATACCCATTTTTCTTTCAGTTTCCTCTTTCATAGCCACCCTCAACTTATGGATTTTTTGTTAGTTGAGGTGCACAATACCCGATGTCAGATCAGGGCCAAGATTGAAGTTACTTTTTACATTAGCCACCCTCAACTTAGGCTTTTGGCCTAAGTCAAAGTGCACATGTCCAAGGAGGGACCGGGGCCAACATAGTAGATTATGGGAAAGTGAGTTCGGGGTTTTAGAAAGAAATGGTTTAATTTTAGACTCAAAGTTGGATCAAAGGCGACAGTTATTTCATTTGGTTGAATCCTTCTAGGCAATTTGTGGATTTTTCAGAACAATGGCCTATGATCACTTCCTATCCTCTAGATTGAATTGTCTTAGCAGGACTAACCGAGCAAGTTCTAGTTTTGCACAAAACTGTTTGAACAGTCAATGATTCTCACCCACTCTTGGCACATAGTTTCATTATCAAATTATCAGATTACCCAGTTCAAGTTTCAGGTCTAGTCATGTCATCAAGGCGATTGTTACTATGTCATACTCAGAACCAACACAATCAACTAATTGTAGCCTACTTCTAGCATACAACCCAGAATCTGACGGGTATCATTTTTTTTATAAGCCATCATGCTTCATTCAGTATCATGCTTCTACACATACAATCCTAAGACAGGCCGGTTCAACAAAAATTAAACAGTCTCTTGGGGGAAAAGAACACAGGTAAGAAAACCCCAAGAGAGGATTCATAAGTTGGGTTACTCAGACTTCACCCTATCACTCACATCCATTTACCCCACCCCCAACAAAATAGATGTAATTGTCCACAATGCATACATAAACAGTTAAAGAGAATGGATTTGGGTAAAGCAAACCTGTGGCGCAAAGCGCCGGTGAATCATCAACAGGCAGGGGGGTCCGGTTTCCAGGAGCCCTCTGGAACATCAGTGGGGGCACCCTCAGTAGTGCCCACCTCAGCAATCCTAGCACCCTCAGTAGTGCTCTCTATCAACCGCTCCGCACCATCAGAGGTGCTCACAACACCCCTCAAAATAGGCTGAACCTCTGCAACTGGGGCAGAGCTCGATGCCCCTGCAGCTCTCTCACGCACCCTCTGCAGGCGCAACTCTTCATCTGCAATCGAAGCCCTCCTAGCCTCCTTCTCCTGTCGACGTTGTCTTTTCTGAGCTTTCTCTTCCTCCGTGCGATGAGAGCAGTGCCGCTTGCCCTTGGCATGTGTCGGTGCAGGCCCTCCTCGGCGATGCCACTGAATAGAGCATCTAGCACTGTATCATCAGTCCAGCGCAGTAGGGGCAGCCTGAGTCTCAACTGAATGTGCAGCAAGAATGGCATCAACATTAGTTCGGAGGCTGGCTATGCAAAGCAGATAAGTCTGTGGCCGGAGCTGATCGCTCGAGGACTCGCAACTCAAAGGCGTCAAGCCGCTTATTAACAGTCAGGACCTTACGGTCCATCATCCCCTCCATCATGCGCTCCATTCTAGCCTCGGACTCGGCAATCAACTTTTGCATCCACGACTGGATGTGATGCAACAGTGTGGCCATCTGCGCCTCTAACTTTGTACTCTGGCCATCGGGACAACCGTCGCTCCTAACTGTGGTGTGGACCGAGAAGAACTAGGAGCAACACTAGCTGCCTGAGAAGAGGAGCCTGGGACAGTGTCGGTGTGGTCTGGGATAATGGGGTCACCGCCCTGTGCCTACCCCACAGTGTCTGCAAGATCGGAGCCCAAGGGGGGTACCTCAATCTGGGGCTCTCTGCGAGGTGCTGCCACATTTGCCTCATCTCGAATAAGGCCGATGTCCAATGCCCCTGTAGGGTGGACTAACTTGTCACAATGCCAGATCGGCACTCCAGAGTCCTTGCACAAATGAAAAATCAGACATGGGAAGGGGTAAGTAGTGGAGGTCCTGAAAGCTCTCTCGTGGATCTCTGCCAGCAGCATGCAGGCAAAGTTGATCTCTACTCCTGCTACCAATGCTGCAACTATCACCGCTCTGTCCCAAGTGACCTGATTGTCAGCTTTTGTAGGCGACACTCTATTACGTACCAGCAACCAGAAGAACTTGGCCACAAAATTTAATGTGGCCTTCCGGATGCCCAACCGTGGAGCAGCGACCCATTCCGCCCACTCGCCATCCGCAGCAATGTACCTGGCCAGCCATAGTATAATAGCCTCTCGCTGCTCAGCATTCCTCTGAAAAGCGCCACTCCGTACGATGTCCCAGCGATAATCAAACTCTGAAGTGTTAGGAGACCAAGAGTGGCCCGTAGTAGGACCATAAAGAAAACGGCTAATGGTAGCGGGTGAAAGATCCACCGGACACCCTCGAACCAAGGTGGAAGTGAGCGGAGCCTGAGATAGTGGCTTTGACCGCTTGGAAGTGGAACCACGGGGAGTGGCAGCATAGGAAGCATAGAACTCCTGGACAATCTCCTCGCTATACGTCCCTGGGTCTCGAGCCATCCAGTCACACTTGTGAAGTTTGAACAGCCGGTGAATATCTGGAACAGTATGCAAGCTCCCCGTGAGGACTCTGCGCTCCTCTTGAATTAGTCGGGCCATCTTTTGTTTGTCATTGACCATCTTAGCATCCCGATAGATTTGCCATTGACCTTCGACACACCACCTATTCAGCTCGCCTGCTACCGGAGTGGGGTCATCATTCCTTGGTGCAGGTATGGACTCTAAGCTAGTGGCCTCGTCAAACGAGGCTGCTTGGTCATTCTCTCCAGACCCTGTGGATGATTTGGCATTGGACCCTGTAGCATGGCCAGACTCTGATTTTGAAGAGTGGGCAGACTGGGAGCCTGAGGCAGGGGCAGACTCGAATCCGGACATAGGTCCCTTTGAACTGGAAGCAGCCCCAGTTGGTGACCCGATCAGTGTGTGCTCCTCATCAGACTGGGAGATAGTGACTACGTCGGGGAGCACCTTTCGGGGGGTGCTTCTAGGTGCAGCGCGAGAAGCCCTAGGGTTGAGAGGCACATATGCTGGGTCAGAGTCGGTGTCGGTGTCCTCATCAATCAACCGAAAACTAGGGGCAACAGATTTGGACTTTCCCCGTTTTGAGTAGGTAACCATCTTCTTGGGTGCCATCGTACCTGCGGGAACGATATTAGTGCCAAAACTAACCATATGCAGCAAAAAAAAAACTTTTAGAATTGATAACGACCCAAACTAAGTCCACAAAAAAAAAATTGACAGTTGCTACAGTGGTCATCCACGGAGGAGACCTACGGTCCGTAGACTGATCTACGGTCCGTGGATCTCTTCCGTGGATCAGGGGGCCTGACATATAGGTCGCAGATGGAAACCACGGAAGTGCAGAACGGTCCGTAGATGGACTTACGGACCGTAGTCCACCTCCGTGGTTTTACACTTGGTGTAAATTTTTAGGTGCATCCAATTACGGACCCCATCTACGGTCCGTAGACGGGGTATCGTGGACGCCATCAGTGCCAGGTAGCATACATTTTTTGCCTTTGATTTCAACATTAACACAACCTCATCATGCATTTACAAATTTAAAGTATGCTAGTTCGTCATTCTTAAGATTTCAACCGATTATTATACCCAACAATTTAGACTAGATGTGGAACCCTAAGTCGAAACTAGCATATAGTAGTTACGACCACATACACTAATGCTATACAATCACTATCTATCGTTCCAAGGGCATTGTAATAGGCAAGTTTATCATGCAAATTTCATCTAACAATTACCCAAGGTCAAGACCCAACTCCCGACTCTCTATATTCAATCTATGAATCGAAATTCAAAGTGAAGGGAAAGTCTATTACCTTACAAGCAACAAGGAGTGGGGTGATTGCGTGATGATACTATGCTTAGCAAGACCAAGGAGTCACCTCTTCATTACTGACCAAACACCGGACCCTTTTTGGTAGATTATGGGATGGGTTGAGTTTGGTATGGAAGGGATTTTGGGAATTTATGGAAGGGAGGATATTATGTGGTAGTTATGGAGTGATTTGGGGAGTTTAAAGAGTGGGTTAAACGGTTTTGAGAGTAATGGAGGGAAGGGAAATGGTTTGAAACATGGGGGCTTTTAAGTAATGGGGGTCCGGGTCGGGTCAGACGACTTTAGGGTTTGGATTCATGAGACCCCGTCTACGGTCCGTGAGTCGATCTACAGTCCGTAGATCGGGACCGTAGATCACTATTATACTTGGACAAATTTAGGGACTTACCTGGGATGTACGAATACCATTGACGGTTCGTGGATCAATCGACGGACCGTCGATGGGATCCGTAAACCTCTGCACCAGACCATTTTCTGCAGATTACTTGCGTGGTGGGTTGTGCTTGTATGAAACAAATAGTAAGAACTTAATAAGTAATCAATAATCAAACTCAACTTTGGTTGCTATCAAGATAAGAGAAATAACTAGGGTATACGTGTTCCCCACAATCTCATAACGCAGTAATCCTAGTAATAGCAATCCTTTTCTAGTGTATTACATGCAAAGTGATAAGTTAGGTATCTCTAAATCCTTGGTCCGGCATCTAGAGAATTTCACCCCGCACCTTGGTCCGGCTACGTGTGTATAATTTACTAACTCTTACCTTTACCTCATATTAGACATCATAATCGATGTTTGGCTTAGTTATTACTTCGCACCAATCGACACTAGCCTATTAGATAGTATCACACTAAATCTATGTTGATAATTCTTTTCTTGTTAATTACCTCTTTGGTCCGGCAAGTAGTAACAAGGCGAGTTCTAACGTTGGTCACCGTTAAAAAGACTTCTAAACGAAAGAATTATCAATGCATGCAAAATACTAGTCAAGAATTGCTTATTTACTATTCATACTTTGTTAATCGATCATGGTTCCCACAACCCTAGTTGTGGATTTAGTTACTCATATTGGCAAGAACACAATTCATAATTTTAGATGAAAAAATCATGAACTTACGTAGAGAGAATAATAAACCCAGAAATTTTACTAGAATTGCAAAGCCAAAATCTTCAAAACGAACTTGGGAAATCAATAATTGCTAGAGTTGCAAATTAATCTCCAAAGTTACAAAGCAAAAATAGAATAATAGTCTCTAACCCCCAAAAACGAGGTTTACATGTCCTATTTATAGAAAACAAATCCTAAATAAAAAAGGAAACAAATTAAGGAAAGTTTTGTTCAGGTACGCGTCTTCAATCCACGAGACCGACTTACGGACCGTTGATGGATCTACCGTCCGTAAGTCCCTTCCGTCACTCGGGACTTAGAAAATATTTCAGCTTCCAAAAATTAGCTTCTCTGAAGCAAACGACGGACAAGCAGTACGGACCGTAGATCGACCTACGGTCCGTCAATCCCCTCCGTAGCTCCATACTTAGAATCTTCAAAAATTAGGTACTGAAACCCTCGCAGTCTCACTCTACGGATCAATAGTACGGTCTGTAGATTAATCTACGGACCGTTAATGAGCACCGTGGTTCCACACTTAGTCAGACTTCCCTGATTTGTCCTCAATACCATGCCTACTGATCTATGGTCATAACCTACGAACCGTGGATGGACCTACGGTCCGTAGATCACCTCCGTGGATGCCCTTTTTCTGCATTTCCTTCAGCTGTCTCTAAACTTCTGCGCCTGAACACCTTTCCTGCAAAACATGATAAAAAACCATAAAAAACAAATATAAAAAGGCCCTAGACACACACAACTTGTAAGTGAAATGTATTAGAAATACCGTAAACTCACGGTATATCAGGTTTCACCAAACCTTAATGATTTATACCACTCAGATCATGTTTGTTATATAGAACAAATTGAACAAATTTATTTCTTCATAGAATTCTTGATTCCATGGATCCATAAATGGACCCCGAAAGTAGATTTTACTGAAGAACAAATTCCATGCTATATCGGATTTATTATAATAATTTCGGGGATAAATTAATGAAGAAGGATCCCATAACTAAATCATTATATGGCCAAGAATTATTGGACTCTATTTCTCAAAGAATCCAAGATTATGGTACTATTCCTCACAAAGGAATAATTGCTGACAACTCCGTCAAACATATTGCCAGAAGAATTTCCATTCAAGATGGAAATAAAGAAGAAATGATAAAGGAGTATTTGGATGAAATTAGGAGGAATCTACTCCTCAATATCACTCACTATGAAAAATCAGACACTTCAATGAGAAGTGAAACAAGTGATGATATCGCAGATGATGCTCAAGAGGCCCAGCCTTGTGAATCGGCGAAACCCATGATAGAAGATATGTTGTCTAAAGCAGAAGGTTTACTTAGGGAGTTGAAAAAGAAAGACAAGATGACCACTATTGATTAACAGTAGATACATAGTTAAACCACAGTAGAAAAACTGTTACTGTACATTTGGGACCCATTGATAAGGGACCCATGGTCACTGTAAATCACTGTAGATCGGTCACTGTAGATAGATTCCTTTTTCTTCTATAAATAAGGTCTTTTGTAGTTTGAAGGAGGGGCGTCGAAAAACACTCTCTCTTCATTAAAGTTTTTTTTTAAGTTGTTTGTTTCTCTTAGTTTGTAAAGCTCTCGGTTTGCAGGAGGTTCGCCGGAAGTAAATAAAGTTGTTGATATTTCTCATCGGCCCTGTTGGCCATTATTACAAGGTAATTTAATTCTCTTCTTTTAATTTTAAATCTTTTTATATCTCCGATCTGGAAGCTGTGACTATGTCCGGCTAAAAATTTATATCTATGCCGGATAACTAACTTCTCTTTTATATAGACCATGAACGGATCTAAGCTTTATTTAAATATAGAAGAATTTTAGTATGGCTTCTAGACTTGGTTCTGAGATTGAGGTACAGTCAGATCTAGTACTACTTTTATTGGCTTTGTTTTTATGACTCCGTCTGATGAGTCGTGGTTTTTAGCCCGAAATTGAGTTTGATAAGTAGGGCGCTTTATACCCGGTTAGAACTATCAGACACATGAGCTCAATAAAAATATGTATTAGCTTCTTGACAGGTCCTTTGCTTGGGTAAAATAATTAAACCATGCAGTCTGAGAAACTATATTAAAATTCTTGTGTATTTCGATTCTTATGTAGTTGGACTACCTCTAAGGATATTGACTTGCTTGATCTATGACTGGGCGGACCACCGCCAAGTCAGTGATATTCTCAAATACGAGTTGTGTTAACACAAAACACTCAAATTTAGGTTCGTAAGACTTCAATACTAGACAAAAAAAAAATTGTTAACATCCTGAGTGTTACTTCTTTCCCTCCTTTGGAACATTCGTCCGAATGACAATAATATTCACGCGGATAAGTGTAGGAACTCTTTCGAAGTTTGGAAGAGTTTCCTCTCTATACGGACCATCCTAAATCTAAAACTTAGCCAACCCCACCCATGTGAGATTTCTCACATGGCGATATTTAAACATAACAACAAGAATATGCTTAACTAAAACCTCATCATGAGTACAACACATGTGCAACTCAATAGAGAAACTTACTTTTATACTCAAGTAGGTTGGCATGAATTGACATGTAATAAATGAATAAGCACGTGACAAAGAATTCACTGTCTATGACAAATGAACACAAAAAAAAACACATAATTATGTGAACTAGTGAGTCATAAAATAAAGGCTTTTACCCATGCATATGTGGACTTTGTAAGCATATGAAGTATAAACAATTTAGCTAGAAAGCATGTTATTTTTCTGTAAATAAGTTGTGCTACCACACTATGTGCACCAGAGAATTCTCTTAAATAAATTATTATAGGAAATTTCTCATGTGATCTTGTGATTAAGAGAAGTGTGAAATTGCTTCAAACACAAGCTCCTAGGCTTTGAAATCTTATAACGTATGAATAACTTAAGTTTTGACATTTATTATCAACATGTGTTCTATAACATTTAAACTTACAAACTTGTAAACGTATATTTTTTGTACAATTAAACATTTAAATATAAACAAATAAATTTAATATTTGTAAAATAGATGACATTTAAACAACCAAGCTAGACAACATATGACATGTAGTTGAGAAATTTTCAAAATGTATAATCTATGGATAGTGGTATTAGTTATGTAATACTTATAACTTAAGGTGACCTATCATTCTTATAATATAATAAACAAATAATCAATGATACTTTTAGCTTGGGAGGATTTTGTTTCTAATACGTAGGCATATGAATATAATCAATTATTTTGGGAAACAAATAACATATGAAGAAAATAAATAAATCTTGAACCATATAACATATGTTCTAACATTTTTTGAAGCATATAACAAAGAAAAATGTTTTCTGTGGAACACATAAAGTATAAGCAATTTATCTAGATAAAAAAAAATCCATGAACATATGGTCTACAAATGACATTTAAGTAGATAATCTTGAAGGAACACAAGATAGGTAACTATTAGGATTTATGCGACATGTGACATCTTAGCACATAAATTGTAGTTTAGAAACAAATATATTTATGACTTATATACGATATATCATACATCATTTGAGTGGTTACACTTCTACATACTAATTATATAAATTTAGAAAACGTATAATACTCAAGCACATCTATGAGGCATGTTGCATATAAACATGTGGTTTACGTCTATAACATATAAACAAGTAACATTTATCTAATGGGTGTATATCCTTTAACATGTGTGTATGTAATATATAATATCTAGTATTATATGAAGCACGTAATGTATGAACAAGAAGTATGTGATTCATTTAAAACTTGAAACCTTATCTTATGAAATATATATATTAGAAAGGACAGTTTCAAGTCCTTTTCAACATGTCAATTTTCTGACATTGAATTAAAGTTTGGAGGTATTAAAGACTTTTAAAAAAATTGCAAGATAAGCTTGCTTAAAAATGTTGCAACTTTTGCATTGTTATTTGAACTTAATTAAGAGCTCTTAAAAAGATCCTCTTTTTTTCTATTTAATTACAAACTATGCCCTGCCCATGGTGAATATGATGGGTCCTACTTTTTGTTTGCCATAAATGTTATTAAAGTCTTACAAAAGATTTTGCAAGATAAACTTTCTTCAAAAAGTTGTATTTCTTGCTTTGTTTTTTGTACCTCAACAAGAGCTTTAAGAAAAGTCCAATCTTTTTTACTTAATTACAAATTCTGCCCTATCATTGAAGAATATGATGAACCTCACTTTTCTATTTGCCATAGGTATCATAAGATGTGGGCTTTGGTCCACTTCCGGTTTTTCCCTCTTACATTTGGCATAAATTTCATAGATATTTTCTTCGTTTCTATTTATTTGTCAAATATATTTAACAAATCAAGAAAAAATATTTTTTCTCCTATTATACCTTTAATTTATTAATATTAAATTAATATAAAAAGTAGTGAGTAAATATGTTTAAAACTTTATCAATTAATAAGACTAAAATGATAAACTCATTATACCAATCATTATTTTCTTAAAAGGTGTGTCAAGTCAAAATTTCACAAGTCAAAAGGGTCGGAGGGAGTACATACTTCATCCGTCTTTTACTTGTCCATTATTTAAAAAAGAATTTTTTCATTTTTATTGTCAATTTTCATATATTTAGAATAATTTTTAAAAAATATATATATTATTTTTTTAGTATTAATTATTTAACCTATAAATATTTTTTTTAATGAATATATAAATTTAAATATGACAAGTAAAAATGAGGTGATATAACATATAATGAGAAGAGATGGTAGAAAGGATAAATAATGAGAAGAATCAATTATAGGAATCAAGGAAAATGTAATCCTCCTCGAAAATCAATTCATATCCACTAATTATAATTAATAAAGTAAATGGCAAATGTTATCTTTAATTTGACTCTTATAATAATAAAATAATATTTTACTTTTTTATTTTAATAAATTAAGAAAATTAATTTTTTTTGCCTGACTTTATCATTATCGTTAAGTAATTCTGTAAAATACTAATAGTCAAGTTAAACTCCTAGATAATTGAGAGACTAAAATTAAATTAATTAATAGAGTATGTACATTTCCTTTATTTTTATCCTAATTGTTATTTTAACGAAAATTTATTAATTTGACTCTTATAATAATAAAATAATATTTTACTTGTTTATTTTAATAAATTAAGAAAATTAATTTTTTTTCCCTTTATCATTATCGTTAAGTAATTCTATAAAATACTAATAGTCAAGTTAAACTCCTAGATAATTGAGAGTCCAAAATTAAATTAATTAGTAGAGTATGCACATTTTCTTTATTTTTATCCTAATTGTTATTTTAACAATGATATATTAATAATAAATTTTAAAATACAATTAATAAAATTATTCCGTAGTATGTTTTTGGTAAAAAAAACTAAAAATAAGAACCTTGATCACTATTGAAAAAAATGTATCATCTTTCGCTAATATATAAATAGTAATCTCTATATGTGTATAAAGTGTCGCTTTAAGTATCTAATGATATAATGTTTACATGAGTATAATAATTTAGTATTTGACAATCAACATTTATTCATGGATCGAGAGCGTATTCAATTTTTAGTATGCAATACTATGAGTATATGATTAATAATTACTTAGGATGTGTTTGTTAAGATTAAAAATAATATTTTAGAAATGATTTCTAGGAAAATAAATATGTCTTATTTATTTTCTTGTTTTGATAGGTTGGCAAAAATTATTATCCTAAAAGCATTTTTATATAATTTAGACAAATACTATAAGAGGTGAAGGTAGAGGGTAGGGATGTGTGTGGTGATGGAGATGAAGATGGAGGGGGGAGGGGGGGGGGGGGGGAGCTCCATATTATCGGGTAAAGATGAGGTATGGTTGAAAACAGAGGAAGACATTATCAATGTAGAATATCATGTGTAACTTTTTTTTTCGTACGTCTATTATAGAATTCATTTCCTCATTTTAAAAGGAAAAAAAACAAAGATTTTAACTGATCAAATATAAAAAAAAATTAACATTTTACATAACGAACACCGCCTTAGATCCATCAAATTTCTTTTCTCCAATTTCACGTAAAAACAAACTTAACAAAAAAGAAAGAAAGAATACTTAATAATATTGGGCATGTGCTGGCATGGGCCATTGCTTTCTAGTAACTAACAGATAAATATGTTTCTTATGAAACACATAACATTTCAACAATGATTCATACCGTACATAACCTATAAACAATTGATCTAGAATGTAAATAATAGCGAAACAATTATTTCGTAAAAACCAATACACATGTTACAATACCTTTATGAAACGTATAACAAGTAAGCACATTACTCATAAAACAAATGACATATAAATAATGATTCATATAATGTGTTATCTCCATATGTCTCCTGTAAATAGACAATTTACATAATTTAGGACATGCAAATAAATTGCCTATGACACATGGGCATGTGAAATATAGTGTGCATACAATCATATAATTGAGTATCTTTCAAAAAGTAACATATAAAAAAAAAAAATAACACATAAATCATGTAATCATGGAAGTCTTTATCTTACAAGACAATAAATCTCACTCAACAAGTAAGCAAGCCTTTGTAGGTTAGTAATTATGTTCTGATGAACTTTACAAATAAAATTGTAGCAAACAATAATATGCCTTGATAGATAGCAAAATCATAAAAATCCTTGATAGGCCATCAAATAAAATTATTCACAAATGTACAAAATGTAATACAAATAATAAATAGGCATCAAATATATAACATAAAACCTATAGAATTCTTACATAGTAAACTCTTATTATCTTCCTTCTAGTAAGGCATCTGAATCGAAGACATGTCGGTAACTTGGTCACTATAGAATAATGAGACAAAAAGTATTGACAACTTAGAAGCTAACTCATCACGTACTCCCTTTTATGATATTAGGAGCTACATCTACTTATCAATTCTAATTATCAAAAAAATAATATGACATGAGAACTATAAATAATTTTCTCAATATTTTCTAAGGGAATTCTACAACTAATCAAGGATACTCACCATGATTAACAATCCAAATACATAAGGTTAAGAATTATGTCAAGATCTATGATCAGTAATGTGAATAAACTTATTATGGCATGTATTGTCTTAAGCTTTTGTGAAGAATATTTATGCAACGAGTTTCATATTGGCGTGAAAGCAGTTTTTTTGTTTTTAAAAAATTAAAATAAAATTATCCACATAAAATATAACTACAGACAAATGGTAAATGATATAAATAATATGTACATCAATAACTCCAAAAGGCCACTTAAAATATAAGTTACTGAACCTATATGGAAACAGTACCATGTATATTCTTAAGTCATGAAACACGTTAAGCATATAATTATACAAGGATTTTTTTCCAAACATATTCATATATAGATTTTGACGACTTACTCTTATAGGCATTCAATGTCATACCCAACCATAAAACGTTCCACTAGGTCATCTAACTCATGATTCATAATCTATAATTTGTCTAACACGCAGGTTGATATACAAACTATAGGCATTTTTGTATGAATTTAGTGACATGTAAAATGTAATAGATTTCTCATGAAAAAGCCCTTATGATACAACTATCGTAAAACAAATGATCTCTCAAATAAAGAAGAAGAATATCATAAAACTAGCAGCTTATGAAGCAAGCAACAACTAATAATTAATATGAAAGGCATGTGACACAAATCATCCTATAATGAAGTAAATTATCGAAGATGGACATATGAACGTTTATTAACTTTATTCAGTAGAAAATAAATAGAGCCTATGAAAATTCTGAAATTGTTTCCTTAGACCATTGTATAGTCGCGCCATAACTAAGAATTTTAGTTCACATATGTATACATAGCTGATTCAGGTAACATTCCTCTATATCCAAAAAAAAATAAAAACCACTTGCTTCCCCATGGTAATTGACACTATATCCTCTGTTACTTTAAGTATTTAAATTATGTCTAATCCCTCGATATCCTTTGATTCAGACCTTTAGTCTGGTAGTAATTTCCTCTAACCTTATCATAAAATATAATAACAAAAATCTTCACATATACATATACATACCTAAAGAACAATTTAAGATACACCTAAATAGAATATATATATATAGAATGGACTCACATAAATCACTTTCTAAAAGGAGTTTTTGAAGACAAACATCTCATAGAAGTCAAGCATGTGACTAGGGGTTATAGGTTGAAAACATCCTCAATAGAAAAACTAATATTTTCCCTTTTGACATTTATACAAGGTCACATTAAATTGACAAAAATTTATACAGTATTTAAGCAGAGTGTGAATTAGAAGTAACGTCCTATGGCTTAGCTCTATCGCACGATCTAAATGATGAAAGATTACAACCTATATCTAAATGTCTCGTAGTCTCCTGATTATAAGTGTGGTGCACAACACACCTATAAACAAGACTCTACTAGATACGACTTGTGGACTCCCTGGGACACAACCTACTCTGATACCAAGTTGTCATGCCCCGAACTAGGGCAGGCACAACAGGCACCCGGTACCTTATTGACCGAACTAGCCATTGATGAAGCATAATGTAAAGGGAACGTAGAAGGCCGACAAAGCCATCAAAATCAACAATAGTCACAAGATAACTGGACCAGCAAGGTCACAACAATATTAGTGACATAATGAAAGGGGCGGTGACATAATGAAAGGGGCGGCAAGGAAAACTTAACTAATAATGAGCTAGCAAGCCGACAAGGCTACAACTGAAATCATATATACAATAAGCGAACAAGGCTATAAAAGGAAGATCAGAAGACTCAATAAAGTATGTCCACAAGTCTCTATGAATACTAGAACTCGTATGGTTGGGAAAAGGCCCTAAAAATCCCAAAACCTATGTAAAAAAAATAAAGGATGCAAAACCTATAGACAACCAACAACTCCAGAAAGAATGGAGCTTACCAATCCTCAACTAAGCCAACACCCCTACTGCAAAGGCTAATCAGGACCCTTGTTTCAATCTGCATCACGACAAGTAGCGTCCACAGGCAATGGAACGATAGTACAAATGAAAATGTACCGGTATATAAGGCGGAAAGTGGAATCATAAATAGTTGCAATAAGAAAGGGTAATAGAGATACCACCTGAAACTGAAACTCAAATAGCCCCATGGATGACATCTGACGTCATAGTAATCAAACATGCATGGTATGCTCGTGTAATCGTATCTCGTGAATACATACACACACACACACACACACACACACACACACATATATATATATATATATATATATATATATATATATATATATATATATATATTGATGCAAATGCATGACATACACAGCCAAATGCTAGCAATGGTGGTGCCTTCCGGTAGCGAATCGGCATCATATTCACCAACTTGTGGCCATCTGTGTCTCATACGTATAAATATAGGCAATAGGCCCCATACCTTCGGATTATAGCTCGGAAGTAGAATGCATAGCATGTAATGTTATGAATTTGTAATGCATTTGTGTTACCTGAATCAGGCCGCCAATCTTGGACTGTTGGTACTCTTGTTCTTATAACCTTGTAATCACTTCTGTATAACATGTAAATGTCTCGTAGAACCTCTTATGATCATTTAGGCCTATGGAACTCATAATAGGCTTTTGAAGCTCTTGACTCGACTTCAACATAGTAAGTTAATCATTTGGGAATTAAAAAGGGGACGGATATACTTGACTTAATTTAAGAATGACTCCATTTGGTAGTAGTATGGTCCTTCTTAGAATCAAGGTTGATTAATAATTAAATAACCAAAATAATAGAGTACAAGATGTAGTGTTAGTATCCTTTTTAAATAACATTTTTGTAACAACTCCTAACCAAAAGAATTGTTGAACAACTCCCTTAGATACAACATAATAAGATTCCAACATTTCAGCTTCACTCTTAGGAGAATAGCTCGCTAATAGACATAAGAAATGGAAAAACTTGACGAAAGGTAGTTTTAACTGTCAAATATATTTCACAATGTTACAAATGCGACAATAATACAATAAGTCAGGAATTAAGATCAGTTGACATCTCAATGCCCTTCACAGAGAATCTTTCTAGCAATAAAAAAGTAAAAACAACTCATTTGATAATCTGTAATTTTCTTGGTATGAAGAATAGAGTTTTGCCTTTACATACCTTATTCCAAAGCATTATCTCTTACATCATCCCATTGATTTTCACCAAATAAAATTAATTTGAAGAGTAAAATTGAACCAGGGCCATCATCCGATATAGGCAAAAGGAACCGATGTCTAACTTAAGTAGTGAAATATTTCCTTTAGACAATTATACATGTGTGTAGTAAAGTCATATTCACTCAGCTATGTTGCTCAACAAGCACGATTTGTGCAAGAATATCTCACTAATCAAATCACGAAAGGAAATTGCTACCATTTATACCTATTTTCCCCAGTGTTTCCTAAATCTAGAATAATATATTTATGAAGTCCTTATGGAAGAGTGAAGAATGAGAAATAAAAATATTTCTTCTTACAAAACCTACTTCAAATAATAAAACTATATGTCTTCCAAAAATATGAACTTTATCTGTAATTGTGGGTCCATAGATATAACTACACTTAGATTAATTAATTAACTATATCCCCTAATACTACCACCGCCATGCGTGTATATATATATACTAGTTTTTATACACATGCATTGCACGTGATTACCAATTCCAAAAGTATATGTTATAGTAAATCGTATCGCTTATTTAAGCGAAGATTTGAATAATAAGCTTAGCAAAAAATAATATTGCACATTCTTTTGTGAAAGTTCAATGTAGATTGTCATATATATATATATATATATATATATATATATATATATATATATATATCTTATTCACACAAACATATGTAGATGGTCAATGAAAAATTTCATTAGTTAAATGCAATAATGTATATATTTATTTCAATTTGATGAGGTTCAATCATGTAATTAGTCTTATCTCACTAATATTACCTTATAGACAATATTTGTTTTGTATTTTCCTTGTCTTCTAACCAGATGCGCTTTGCATGTGTATTTTACGTTAGATTGTTTAGATGTTATATGAACATGTGAAGAGAACAACTACATTTTATATATTAACATATTTTCACATTTGTTATGAGTCTTTTTTTTAAAAAAAAATTAGAACATTTTAAAATAATATATTTTGAAGTTAGAAGATCTTGTTTACTTGATAATAGTGACATAGATAATAATTTAATTTAAATACAAATACCTACCCAAATATAAATACATATTTGTATTAATGAAAATATTTATCTCATAAAATTAACTATTAAATAAATAATAAAAATTAAACTAATACAAACTTCAACTGGCGTTATTACAAGTCATATGAACTTTTCTTCGTCTAAAATATTGAAATATTAAGAAATAGTAAATAAGTAAAACAAAAGGGCAATGTTTATAGAGTAATAACTATTTTGAAGCAAACCTTCTGAGAGTCTAAATCACATAGTAATATTGATAAATAAATTCATTCTTTTGTCTTGAGCATCAAAAATAAATCGTGACAATTCTCTAAATTTTGAAAAAGATATTCAGAAGTATATATCTACATCACAAGAGAAATTGTTAACAAAAACAAATGAATTTAGATTACATCATGTTAACTTCATATATTGGAACATTAAATACTAATGTATGTATTAAGCAAATAATAATAATTATTAGATCATCAAATTTATTTTCCTCGAGTACTCAAGGTTATGGAATATACCCTCTTAGGATAGAATGACTTATTTCATCAGAATAGTGGTACATCATATTCCTCTAAACTTCAAACTCACTCAACGACAATAAATCACACAAAAACTTTTAAAAAGCAAGAAGAAGAAGAGTAGAAGATAAAATAAAAATTGTGCTTGAAAAATGAGAGGAAGCTCCTCTATTTATAGTCAATAAAAGGTAGTATGGACAAATGTTTTTGTGTCTTATCTGAAAAGTCATGACCTTTTCAAGAAGTCACAGCCCTTTGGAAAAGTCATAACTTATTGAAAAAATCACGACTCTTTGGAAAAGTCATAACTTATTGAAAAAGTCACAACTCATCACAACCCTTCGAAAAAAAGTCACAACTTATCAGAAAAGTCACAACTCATCGAAAAAATCACAACCTAAGTTAGAGATACTATAGTAATTTAACATTGAAGTTAGGAGTTCACGCTTTTAAGGTAATATAGAATATAGAATATAGATATAGATATATAGATAGATTATACCACTTGCTTTGCCATGGACCCACGTGTGGTGGTGTCAAACACTACACCTACCCTTATCAATTCATTTTGAATGTATCACAACTGTTGTGTAGAATTATGGTAAAAGATACATAATTTGAATATATCACAATTAACAGATAATTATATCGAATAAAGCCTAACTCATATAATAATAATTCCTTGATGTAACTATACTTACTATTTTTATTAAAATATTAATTCTTTATAAAAAAAAAAGTTTCTAAAAATATATACATATATAAATATATCTTTACCAAAATAAAATAAAATTAAGTACAAATATTATAAGATACTTTACAAGGGAGAGAGAAATATAATATTACTAAAATTTTCAATTTATAACTGATATTCTCAAACACGAGTTGTGTTAACACAAAACACTCAAATTTAGGTTCGTAAGACTTAAATACTAGACAAAAAAGACAACTATAAACATTCTGGGTGTTACATGTATCATCTATCTCAACTCCATCAGCCATCTTCAACATGGATTCTTTTACTAATCTGGACAAGTCCATTGCTGTCTTTCAATTCCAAATCGAATTTTTGCAACAAAAGCATCCACCGAATTAGTCTTAGTTTAGCATACTTTTTTGCCATAAGTTACATCAACGTTGCATGATCAGTGTGCACAATGACTTTGGTTCCAAGCAAATAGGATCTAAATTTAACAAACGTGAAGACTACGACAAGCAATTCTTGCTCAGTGACTGTGTAATTCCTTTGACCAACATTTAGGGCTTTGCTAGCATAGTAAATGGAATAAATAATTTTCTCATGTCTTTGCCCTAACACCACACCAAGTGCCACCCTACTCGCATCGCATATAACTTCAGACGTGTGTTCTTAATTCGGGGAAAAAATGATAGCTGCAGAAATCAACATTTTTGTTTAACCCCTCAGATGCATTCAAACAAGCATCATCAAAATTAAACTTTATTTTCTTTTCAAGTAACTTGCATAGTGGGTGTGCTATTTTGGAAAATTCTTTGAGTAATCTTCGAAAAAAGCTAGCATGTCCAAGAAAGCATGATAAAAAATAGCATGCCCCAGAAAGCATCTTACACCATTCACAGAGATAGGTGGGGGCAATTTTTCAGTCACCTCAATTTTAACTTGATCTACTTGAATGCCTTTGTTGGAGATCCTATGACGAATAACAATGACCTCTTTCATCATGAGTGATACTTTTCCAGTTTTAGCATAAGATTGCATTTTTCACACCATTTCAGAACATTACCTAGATGGGAAATCAATCATCAAATGAGTCACCTATGACTAAAAAGTCATCCATGAATACCTCAATAGTTTCCTCCACCATGTCTGAGAAGATCGACATAATGCAACGATGAAAGTTCACCGGTGCATTACACAACTCGAATGGCATCCTCTTGAAAGCAAACGTCACATAGAGGCAAGTGAAAATAGTCTTCTCTTGGTCTTCCTGGGCTATAGAGATATGATTGTAGCCTGACTACCCATCCAGAAAATAGTACCAACTTCTACCAGCAAGACAATCTACCATTTGGTCCATGAACATCATTGGGAAGTTATCCTTCTCTATCCATGCATTTAACTTGTGATAATCCATGCATACTATCTACCTAGTAACCGGCTTCAATGGTATGAGCTCATTATTTTCATTGAGAACCACAGTGGTTTCTCTCTTTTTTTACAAACGCATTGAATAGGGCTTACCCACTTACTATAAACAATAGGATAAACCAGCCCCAACATCCAACCACTTGATGATCTCCGTCATGATGACTTCTTGCATAAGTGGATTTAGTCTCCTTTAGTGCTCAATGCTTGGTTTACACTCCGTCATAAGTTGTATATTATAAGAAAAAATGCCTGGTGGGATGCCTATTGCCAACAATAGTCCATCCAATCTTCTTCTTGAAATGCTTCAACACCGATATCAAAACCTCTACTTGCCCTTTAATTGGATCAGCTGCTATGATGATTGACAAAGTATTCTTTTGGCCCAAAAACACATAAATCAAGTGATATGAGAGAGATTTTAGTTTCAACTTTGGAGGCTCATCAATGGATGGTTTGGCAGGTAGGGTCTCATTATTCTTCAAATCTAGATCTAACTTTTTTGGTGCGTGATTAAACTTTTCGATTCCATCAAGTGCATTAACCATCTCTTCATATTCCGCAATGTCCACTCCATCAAATTACATGATCACAACCGCTAACACCTGAACACCTAATATTTCTTCAGTTGTCACTTTTGGTAACTCCTCAGTAGTCAAAATCACAATGGACACCACCTTGAGATCACTTGATGCTTCATTGAATTACAGATTTTGAAAGTTGCTCTTCATTGTTCAATCTAAACTTCATTTTTCCTTTATCTATATCAACTAACACAGGTCTAGTAGAAAGAAATGGTATCCCTAAGATGATGGGCACTTCAAAGTCAACCTCATAATCCAAGATTATGATGTCCACAGGAAATATGGACGCTTTCACTTTGACTAGAATATCCTGAAGGACACCAATTAGTTTCTTTGTGATCCGATCATCCATAAGTAGTGGTATTGCAGTTGGTTTGGGGGCTGACAAGCCCAACTATTAAAACATTGATAGAGGCATCGAGTAAAAACTAGCAAAATTTAATGTGGCAATTGTACATGGAATGATGAAAGCCCTTGGATCCTCTTTAATTTGCACTAATGATCTAGTAGGAATGACACTACAATGTTGCAACTTTTCATCCTCTTCAAAACTGACGGCCCTCTTTTTAGTCACTAAATATTTCATAAGCTTAGCATATCCCGGAATCTGTTCTAGTTCTTCAATCAATGGAACATTGATCCAGAGTTGTTTCTACATCAAGATGAGCATACCAACCTTCCTCGATTTTCTTAACCAATATTTAGGGGGAAAAGGGAGGAGGTCGGGGCATCAAAATTAATCTTTTGAGTGACTTATTCTTCTTTCCCAACTTGATCTTAGGGCTTCTCCACTTCTTCAATTTCAGCCTCTTCAGGTTCCTTCTCACTTTCCACTTCAGTCGGCATAAGAGGGTCAATGGTTTACTTTCCACCTCGAGTATTAACTACCATGCATTTCCTATCATTCTTTGGATTTGGGACAGTAAGGAGAGTTCCTTGTTGGCATGGATTCGAGGACAAAGATAGTTGTCCCAACTGCTTCTCAATCTGTTTAATGGAAACTATATATGAATGTACCTTTTTCCAAATGCTTGTTAGATAAGTATGCATCTGTTTCACATTATCATCAAGTCGAACCTTTGTATCCTCTTGGACATCATATCCTCAATATGATTCATACTTGATCATCCATCCTAATTTCCTGGTGGAATATATGGGCCACCTTTATCATTTCTATTGTTATACTCATCCTGGTTGTTATTGTTATCGCAATTATAGTTTCCTTTCCGGTTGTAGTTGTTGTAGTTCACACCTTTATTTTCTTAAACTTGGCGCCAATTATCCTGACTGGATGCTTAGGTTTTAGTCCAAAAATCACATTTCTACTGATTCACATAATTAACATCTTCTTCATATATATACTCAGCATGAGGTAGTGCTCTATCCTGGTAGTTTACTGCATTAAACTTCTCACTCCCACTTAAATATTTTAACACCAAACTAACCTATGTTCTTAATTGTGCTATATATTGATGCATCTCCTTATTCGCTTGGTTGTGAGTTCCTTGTACCAAAAAAGTGCTCTTTGTGGTGATTGTACCTCTAGTGCACCATGCTTTATTAATTTTGGAAATCTTTTCAAGTTCTCTATAGCTTGATAAAATGTGTTAGCTCTAAATGATCCTCCAGTAATAGTATATGATAAATGCTCAAATTACTTGTAAAAAATATAAGTAAGCGATCGTTATCAATCTAGTAATCCAACTTATGAGGTCGGGGTCGAATCTCACAAGGAACAATAGATCGGCAATTGAAAAGTTAAAGCATTACAAGCTACTAGTTTGAATTTAAATGAAAAGTACAAAATTATAATACGAAGGTGATTTTAGTAACAACTAAAGGTGGAAGCAAATATCTTTTCAAGCAAGGGATTAATGGAGTTTGGGGAAAGCGATGCTAATTTACATTCAAACGATCCAATGCAACTCAATATCATGCGGATTCATTCATCAATGGGTAGGCTAGATTTCTCTAAAACACAAACATGCATTTCTCAATCACACATTTGTTTATCATAGGGGTTCCTCTTGTACACTCCAATGCATCATACAAAGCAACCCAAAACCTTAATATATATTTCTTTCCCAAGCAAATCTAGTATTCGACAATGAAACCCAAAATTCCTTTCTCAAGCAAATTTAGGAATCAAAGCCAATATGCAATTATCACTTAAATTACTCACGTCATAAATTCTTTCGCAAGAAACCCATGAAGATCTACGCTATACTTGAGTGTACACACTCAAATCATGAATCAAAACATGGCAATCAAATTGAACACATACCATAAATGGAAAGCAATCAATCAATTACAAAAGCAAAGAAAAAAAATCGGCAATCCAATTAACTGTCTATCTCTAGCACAAAACTCCAAATCTCCAATGATCAATTACAACCATAATTCAAGCAATACAAAGCTAGGAAATGAAGAAGGAGTAAAAATTATTGCTTAATAAGCTTTCAATCTTTAAACCCAAATGTGAATTGTAAGGAAATTTGCTATCCAAGATCAAAACCTCAAAGCTATGAACACTCTATTACAAAGGAGAATTTTTCAGTTTTCAAAAGATAATAATAAAAAGATGTCCATCAAAATGGTTTTGCATGAGTATAAAATGGAATTTGGGATCAAAATGTGAATTTCCAATTCTTCCCAGACGCGCTTGACATTTTCTCTTTGCGTTCACGAGATTTAAACCATGCGATCGCGATGGGTTCTTGTTCAGTGAACCATGATCGTGACCATTGACCATTCGATTGCGAGGCTCCCGATTTTGATTGACCACGCGGCCACGATGAATAAGTTTGTGCTAGTTCAATTTTCCACTTTTTGTCCTCTTTTTGCCTCAATTTAATTTATTTAATTCAGTAACAAGTAACATGATTTAACATTTTGTAAAATCAATAAAATATTAAATTAGGGTGTATGTCTTCCCCACAAGTTCTTAATGCAGTTAACCTTATAATAGTAATCATCTCTAGTGTTTAACATGCAAAGTTAGTAAGTTAGGTATATACTAAGTGATTGGTCGTCCAAGTAGGGAATTTCACCATGCAACTTGGTCGGTCTACGGGTGTGGGATTTACCAACTCTTATCTTTGACCCTAGATTAGCCTTCACACTTTGGGTTCAGCCTATTAGACGGTGGATTGTCACGTCAAACTCCGTTGTTTAATTTCTTTTCTCATTCATTACCTCATTGGTTGTGCAAGTAGGAATAAGGTGGGTCCTAAGGTTGCGCACCATTAAAAATCAATCAAAGTAAAGAGATCAACAATACATGCATAAACACTATTCAAGAATTACGTAATTATTAGGTCTATGTTGTTAATTACTCATGATTCCCACAACCTTAGTTGTGGATTTAGCTACTCATGCTTGGGTGATCACAATTCATAATAAGTTTGTTAAAATAAATCATGAACTCACAATTAGAGTAGATGAAATCTGGAATCTTGAATTGACGAACAAAAATGATATTATAAACCAATGCTTCAAGAATTAAATGGAAAACATGCTTACAAAATAATAATCTCAAAGACAAAAACTAAATATCCAATTGTCTAACTCCAAAACATACATAAAATGACTATTTATAAACATCTAATCCGAAATAAAGTTGAAAAGGAAAATCTGGCTCAGCAGTCACTTCTACGGTTAGGTCCTATGGTTCATAGAAACTCCTACAGCCTATAGGAACCTCTCGTCAAAACAACTTCTTCAACTTGGCTTATGCATCTTTCTACGGGTATGTTCTACGACTCGTAGAACTTTGCACGACCCATCCTGGCATCTCGTGGTTTCAAGTAGTGGGACTCAATTCTTTGATCTTTCCTACGACTCAAACCTACAACTCGTAGAAGTTTCTACAACTAATATGTTGGTCTTATCTTTTATACTTAGCCCTAATTTTCAGTGCTTCAGTCCACAACTAATTCTTACAGCTCTTACAAAATTATACGACTCTTAGGTTGAGTCGTCAATCACCAAAAATGTTGTTGCTTCAATTTTTTTCATCTCGACTAATCCAAACCCTATTTTCCTGCAAATTACCATTAAATCTAATAAAAAATGCTTAAGATACAGAAAAACTCCAAGTTTAAAGCACTATAAGTACCATAAATTTGCGGTACATCATTGGTCAGGGGTTAGATCAGATGCTCAGCTCGGATGTAGATAGGGCCACCTATATGGAGATCTAGCAAGGGCGGAGTCTGAGGCATCAAATGGTGTCATCGCATGTATAATTCTTTTATGCCATCAACCTACCTCTTCTTTATTTGATCCAAGTTCTACATTTTTTACGTCTCTGTGTATTGTGCTTCTTGGTTGAATTTGTATCTGATTCTATCCACGTCGTTACATATTTTGACCCCATAGGTGAGTCTTTAGTAGTGGATAGATCATGTTTAGTGACTATCCGGGGTTGTGACACGCGGGATGATCATATTGTATTGGATATGCTTGGTTTTGATATTATTATGGGCATGGACTGGTTATCCCCCAACTGTGTGGTCTTGGATTTATTTGCTAAGACTGATACCTTAGTCATGCCTAGTATCCCTCTTGTTGTGTAGCAAAGCTCTTTTAGTGACACGCTGACTAGGGTTATCTCTTATATTTTTGCTCAAAGGCTAGTAGCTAGAAGGTGTTTAGCTTATTTGTCTTATGTGTAGGATGTTAGTAGAGAGGGCCATATAGTTGATTTAGTTCCTGTTGTGTGAGAGTTCACAAATTTCTTCTATACCTATCTACTCAGACTTCCCATTGGTCTTGACATTTATTTTGCTATTGACCTCTAGTCAGGAACTCGTCTTATTTATATTTAACCTTACTGTATGGCCTTGTATAGCTCAAGGAGCTCAGTGTTCAGCTTCGGGATATCTTGGGTAATGGATTCATTAGACCCGGTGTTTTTCCTTAGGGTGCACCAATTCTATTTGTAAAGATGAAGGATGGCTCTATGCGTATGTGTATCAATTATAGGCAGTTGAACAAAGTGACAATGAAGAATATATACCTTATCCATAGTATCAATGATTTGTTTGACAAGTTTTAGGGTGTCGTGGTATTCTCAATGATTGAATTGAGATTCGATTACCATTATCTGAAGATTATGGCATCGTACATCCCTAATATAGTTTTGAAGACTCGTTATGACCATTTGGATTTTCTAGTAAAGTATTTTGGGTTGACCAATGCCCCAAAGGCCTTCACAGACTTGATAAACATTTGGGTTGTATATTGACTCATTCATCATTGTTTTCATTTATGACATTATGGTATACTCGCGAAGTAGGGAGGAGCACGGGCGACATTTGAGGAATGTACTCCAGACTTTGAGAGATCACCAGCTTTATGCCAAATTTTGAATGTGCGAGTTCCAGCTTTAGTTTGTATTATTCTCGGGGAACGTGGTATCCAGGGATGACATTATGGTTGATCCATCGAAGATTAAAGATATTTTTTATTGGGCTAGGTCCACTTTAATTATAGAGATTTGGAGCTTTGTTGGGTTAGCTGGTTACTACAAATAGTTTGTCGAGGGTTTCTCACTGATTGCAACACCTTTGACTCAATTGAATCGTCTTGATGTTCCTTTTGAGTGGTCTAGTCAGTATGAGTCGAGCTTTCAAAAGTTGAAAGATTTGTTAACTACTGCTCCTGTTATGACTCTTCTAGTTAAGGGAGAGAGCTTCACAGTGTATTTTGATGCATCTAGCGTTGGTTTGTGTTGTGTATTATTACAGTAGTCTGAGTGATTGCCTATGCATTAAGGCAAATTAAGGTTCACAAATGCAACTACCCCACTCATGACTTGGAGATGACGATGGTAGTATTCATTCTTAATATTTGGAGGCATTACCTTTTTGGGTTTCGATGTGAAATCTACACTGACCATATAAGTTTACACTACACTATGAGCCAGAAAGACCTTAATCATATAATATTGTAGAGTTAGTATGCAATTCAATGCAATAATCACAGTCTCTAAGTAGGATACTAAGTCATTGTAGGATACTTAGCCTATTTTTTTTAGCATATTAGAACTTCTATAAATGTATCCATGTTCTGGCATAGTAACACATGAGAAAATACTCAATTTCTCAATCCTTAGTTAGGTGAGAACTCAGCTCTTGTAGACTAATGTAGTGGACTTGGGTCTGGTAGTAAAAATCTTAATATAGGTGACAACTCGGCTCTTGTGACCTTTCATCTATAACTCTCCTTATGTTTCGGCCCTGGGGTGTTGCAGTTAAGATTTTGGGCTTTGTTGGTTATATTTGATGGAGTTTTGGGTTTAGAGCTGTAGTGGATCCCTAGTGATTCTAAAGGTGGTTTCTCTTTATGGTAGATTCTTGCATAAAGATCGATGTGTTTAGTTTTTCTTTTATGTAAAATAATGTAATTAATATTTATTAGATTTATTTTAACATGAATTAGTACTTTTAAATTATGAATATTTTCATTATGATTTATTAATTTGCAATATGTTTATGTAATTTTATTATTATTATTTGTTGAATATTTTATAGCATCACTAATCTGATATTTTGTGTTATTTTTTTTTTTTTAAAGTACCTTAGTTGGTTGTATTTTGATAGGATTAAAAAAATCTTTGAGCACAAGTTAGTGTTATATGTTTGTATGAAAACTTTACCAATTAAACCCTAAAACTCTAAAGATCCAAAAAATCTGAGGTTGAAAAATTCAAGTTTTATTAGTTTGATTTGATTTATAAATTTAAAAAGCTCGACACATATAATTTAATTTGATATTTGAAAAACCCGAACCAACCCGCCCATGGTGTAAATGCTTTGGTGGTGTTAAAGTTCCAATTCTCACGTTCACCTGTCATAATTGATAATGAACCATTTAATAAGACCCTGATTAATTAGGGTATTTAATTATAAATTCATTCAAATATCATATATTTAGTTTAGGCATGCGAAAAGATTGGGATACAAAAAGATACGTAGGAGCTTTCACTTTTATATAATACCAGTTTTGATACACATGTGTTGCACATGAATATCAAATTATGTTCTACATTATTTTTAAAAATAATTTCTATATTATTAAATAAAAATTAAATAATCAATTATAAATGAAATGGTAAAGTATAAGTTCCTATGAATAATGCATGTAAACTTTCTTTTAATTACTACTGAAAATTGTAAAATCAGCATCCAAAAAACACCTATAACTATTTATAATATAAAGGTTGATATAGATAAGGTGATCTGACACTTCTCTATGACCTTCAATTAAATTTATCTTTTTCTTTGTTGTTTTGAGTTTTTTCTTATTTTAAAATTAATTGTAATATGTAAAAATAAAAAAAGTCACTCCTAAAATCTCTTAGTTACACCTCTTAAATATACTTTCTCCTCCTTCCCCTATAGTGCATTACTTAGTTATCATTGTATTGTTGGAGTTCTTACTTTTAAAAAAATCTAATATAAATAAATATTGATATAAAATATAGAAGATATACTAAACTGGGTGTTTTTCCTTGGAGTATTATATTAATTTAACATTCATGTTAGGGAGTGTTCAAATTCCATTGAACTTTGAGATTTTCAACGTCTGTAAATTACACTTGAGTTTTTACGAAGAGAAGAATATAAAACATCAAAAAGTCGTGGTTAAAAATTGTGAGGAAACTCCTCCATTTAAATTTAACAAATGATAGTATGAGCATGTGTTTATGGTTCCTTATCATAAAAGTCAGAACCCTTTAGAAAAGTCACAACCCTTCGGAAAGGTCACAACTCATCGAAAAAGTCACAACTCTTTGGAAATGTCGTAAGCATTCAATGAAAAGAGGTCTTCTTTTGATATAATAATATTAATAAGGAAAAATTACAAGAATATACTATGTAAGACCATTATTTACATAATATTATTTTAGTCTTTATTTACAACATTAACATTTTAATTACAAATATATACATAACAATATAATAAAATGCACTTGATTTTACGTGGGATACGGTTTTATTTACTACTTTTTGGGGGTAGTGTGCTTATTTTATGGAATTGATAATTTACTATTTTACCTTTTGAATTTTCAAGCACAGTCATGTTGTGATACGTTTCTTTTTTTTAAAAAAACACCTTTTAATTTCTCTTTCTTTTCTCTCTCTCTTAATTTTTTAATCATGAAATCACACCATTTAATTTTTTATTCTCTCACATATCATCGTTAGTTTTCAGATAAAATCTCCTATCTTTTCTCATTAAGAATGTAGGTTCTTCTTCATACTTGTTTTTTCTTCTTCAAAATTATCTATATTTTGAGATAAAATTGTGTGTTTTCTTTGATTTATACGATCATGAATAGGAAAATTTCATGAATTAATTTTGTAGAAATAGTATGGGTATTGACTGCAATATTAACAATCTTGACGTATGCTCGAGATTAAATATCGAGTTGAATGCATTTACTTGGCCTCTCTAATCTTGTTAACGGTAGTGAAAGGTCTATCTATGTTACCCCTAATTTGACAAAAAAGAAAGGTAAGGAGAAAGAGGTTTCAACCGTTCATTTGAAGGAGTATTCGTATGATCGTAATTTTATATAGAAGTTCATCTTAGAACAATTTCTTCCATCACTTTATCTTATTTTGAGAAATTATTTTATCATACAATTAAATAAAAAATTATTTTTTTTGATGATTTTTTGGTATTTCATTGTGCCTAATTTTTAGTGTTTCTTAAAATTCTGAAAAATAATATTTCTCAAAATGTGGTATTGTTCATTCTAGTGTTGGACCGGAAAGGTAATATTTGATATAAATTATGTTGGTGTTCGTTATAGTATAAAATGACTAGCTGAAAAAATATTTATAAAATTATTAACAAACGTGCATTATATGATATAAATTATGGTATAAAAGTTGGTATTCAGGCTATCAATTTAGCAAGAACACTATACCATATTTTAATTCAACAATATACCTCAATATAAACGTACAAATTTCTTGCAGTGTACAATAGATATAAGGTTAAATTAGGGTGTCCAAATGAAATATGCGAACAACTTCAAGGGGGTCTCGATGACTTGAGCCTATAATATATTACCTTATACCATATTTGATACCAACATTGTATCATATAAAATATCAACCTTCATAAAATAAATACTACCATATAGACATCATATAAAATAGTAACTTATACCATATATCACACCAATATGGTATCATATAATATACTCCAACTTTCCTTGAAATATATGCTACCATATAGTCATTATATAATATACTAACTTATACCATATATCATATCAACAAGATTTCGTTTAACATACCAATTTGTATTGAAATAAATACTATCAATTAGATATCATATAATATACTAACTTATACCATATTTCACCCCCAACTTAAAATCATATAATATATTAATATTTATTGAAATAAATATTTTCTAATATATTAACATTATGTTAATTGATTTACATTTTTTTTGTTCGAAATTATTCATTTTAAACCATATCAAAACCAACACTGTTGGAATTAATAAAAATAAATTAACAATTGAAAAAATAACATCATTCTGAAAAATGCTTAAAAATTGTATAATTATGCAATCGTTTATAGCATAAAATACTATTCTGAAAAAAGATATTTATTCAAAATAATCTAAACAACAATCAATTCTTAAAAAGCTTTCAGAATTAACTATGGAAAAAGGAATTATATTGAGGTTATGAAAGAGAAACATTAAATAACAATTGAGATATTTTTGGAAAGTAAATAACAACATGGAGTAAATTAAGGGATTAGAATTTTATTTACTCTAGAATTGTGCGTGGGTTATTTTCCATTTTATTATTTGTTTGTTTTATTTTATTTTGAAATGATTCTATTGCTATTTTGGTGTAAAGTAAAACTATTGTTATATACATGTTATTTATGTTCTTAAATTGTATATTTAATTTTTTTACTTTATAAATAAATAAATATAATATAAAATATAGAAGATTTACTAAATATGGTGTTTTAAGAAGAAAAAGAACAATATAAAACTTTAAAAAATTGTAATTTAAAAATGTGTGGAAACCCTCTTTTTATAACTAACAAAGGGTAGTGTATGATTTTACGAAATCAATTCTTGAAAATATCAAGTAGCAAATTATAGCATGATTTTGTAAGTGAAACTTAAACAACTCTAAAGATAAATATAACTTTTGTGATTTTACTTATGAAAAAATATTTCCCCAAATTTGTTACATAATCTTTATGTTAATTAAATAAAATAATGAAATAGTTTTTTTTGAGATTATAAGATCTGTCATTTTTACCTACATTTGTATAGCTTTCAATTCAATTTCTCTATATACGTTTTATTTAATAACTTGGTATGCACTCTTGATACTTATAAGTTCTTACTCTAATATAATTGTAGAGTTAAGAAAATTAATCTCTTAGATAGAAAATTACACTATATAAATTTAAAATTATTTTTATGAATGTATTATGGATTGACTCTTCTCAATTTATTTGTGTGTTTATTGCTTACTTTTATATTTGAACCTCCTTAATAAATTATTTATGTGTTTAATGTAATATACATATCGTGTCGAAAATATATACAATTAAATATTACTCTAATACATCTTCCTTCTGCATGGAAAAATAAATAATTTGGTAAAAAAAAAAGAAATATGATATCCGCGCGTTCCACCACTTCTCCGTTCATTTCCAATACTGATCGTGAAACACCATGAGCAGCAGGATGTTGAGGTCCGAAATTCGAAGTGAAATTTTGGATTTGCCTGTTCTTAGTCGTCATGGGAAAGAATATACCTTATAGCAGGCATAATGTTGTATTATTATACATACACAACATTCATAATTCAAAATGCTTTCTCATTTTGAATTTAAATATATTTCCACATTGAAATTATTTATTTATATGTTTTTTTTTTGTTCATAACAATAACTAGTATACGTGCCCGCGCGATGAGCGGATATTTTTAAATTAAGAATAATTTATAAAATTTATTATGGTAATTTTTTTTTTAAAAAAAAGGTTATAATAATACATTATTACTATTTATATGATCATATTAACTTAATGTTATATGCAATAATATTTTAAAATATTTTCTCTATCTAAAATTGTCGTCAGATTCTATGTTATATGCAATAATATTCAAAATTTTATGATGAATTCGTATATATTTTTTTTCAAGAATTGATTTCATAAACTACTCATTAATTTTATTTTATTTTGCTATTTTTACATATAAAATAAGTGACTAAACAATCAATTTAGTGATATATTCTTAAAGAAAAGACATTCAAACTGTTATCTTTATGATATTTTAAAAAATAGATTAGAGATAAAAGTTTCTGTAAAAATTAGTCCATCTTTTTTTATTAATATCTTAAAATTGTCTGTCAAGTACTGAATTGGTTTTTTCTTTTCCAATCTTCGGAAAAAACTAACCACCCACATATACTATTTGTTATTTTAATTAACTTGAAAATATTTCCTCATCTCCAATTGAAATAAAAATATTTTTTATCCTTTTATATTAAAAAAAAAAAAGCTATGCACTTTATGTACTATAATAATAATAATAAATTCTCACAAAAATAAAAGTAAACTACAAATCTAATGACAATAGATTTTATGTTGATAATTTTATTTTGTTTTTTATTGAAGTATTTAAAGTTGTGTCATGTGTCCTCCTACATATTAAGTGAAACTAAAGATCACTCTATTCTAATTGATTCCTAGCATCAATTTATTTTAAAATCTTGTTAATCAAGTAATATTAGAATTTTTAAGGATAATTTTATTCAATAGCTACATCAAATAAAGGCATTTATCATTGAAATTCATAAATAACCATTAGTAAATTAGTAATAGTTATTAATTAGACTTTTCATGTACTCTCATTTTTCTTTCATTTTTAGCATATAAATCGCTAATTGGGGAAGTTGTAATCATTTCAAAAATTAGTTAATATTAAACAAAATACACCCAAATAGATATCTAGATGAAATTTTTAAAAATAGCTTAGGCATAGAAATTTTGGTAAAAGTTAATTCATTTTCTATTAATTTCTTAAAATTGTCTATTAAGTGTTGGGTTGTTTCTTTTACCTTTCCAATCTTCAGGAAAAAAAAATTATGATATTGTAATAACTCAATTTGAAGATGTAATGAGGATTAATATTTTTTAAATGAGCGCGACACTTATCACATTACTGTTTGCTAAAAATCTACATTATAGAAAGTGTGAAGTTATAACCATCTTCAAAACTATAAATTTTAAATCTTCATCTTTTAATTAATCTTATATGTTTTATAAATAACTTTTAAAAAAGTCAACATTGCACATTCAAAAAGGTCCTATATATAAAAAATAAAAAAATAAAAAACTAACCGTGCACATATAACTTTTGTTATTTTAATTAACTAAAAAAATACCTCATCTCCAATTCAAATAAAAATAATTCTTATCCTTTTATATTATAAGGATAAAAGAAATTATGCAGTTTATGTACTATTATATTTATAAGTTCTCATAAAAATAATAATTATACTACAAATTTAATGACAATAGATTTTATACCAATACTTTTTTGTCATTTCTTGATAGATTTTCTGTCATTTCATAAGTCCTCCGACATACTAAATAAAAATAAAGAGCACTTGACTAAAATTGATTCATAACATCATTTTATTTGAAAATCCTATGGATAACGTCATATTAAGAGTTTTAAAGATAATTTGATTCCATAATCACATCAAATAAAGGCATTTATTAGTAAAATACATAAATAATTAACACTAATAGTTATTGATCAGATCCAAAGTCGTTATTGGTCATGCTTCACAATAAAGATGATTTAAAAATTTAACATTATTAACACTAAACACATTGTACTTTCTTATTTATTAGTAAATATTTTTATATTTATATGATTTTTGACATCTATATTAAAATCATGTGTATAAATTATCTGATACAATTGATGTGCATAAAGAAGCCAAATGCAACAACAATAACAACATACTCAGTGAAATCTCACGAAAATAGAAACTTATATTTTTTTACATAATTAATATTCGATAAAATTTGCTTC
The DNA here is from genome assembly GCF_900185275.1 of Solanum verrucosum. Lineage (NCBI taxonomy): Eukaryota > Viridiplantae > Streptophyta > Magnoliopsida > Solanales > Solanaceae > Solanum > Solanum verrucosum. The sequence goes on from NW_026020168.1 coordinate 761,088, forward strand.
AAACATGTTCAAATAGAAAAAGAAGAAAAAATCTTATATGAAACTACATGATATGAAAAGTAAAAATACAAAGTGATTTCTCTCTTACCATCGCAATCAAAGAGAAAGACATCCACAAATTTGAGAAGTTCTTTAGGGTTCTCAACAAAAAATAACTGAGCACTTGATTTTGAGATTTTCCCGGTCATTCTTTATCTTTGATAAAATCAGATAAAAAATAAATCAAAGTAACACAAAATACAAAATCAATCACTAATTGCCAATTCTTAAATTTTTCAAATAAAAAACAAAATACGCATTGAAATCAATGAGTAAAAAGATTGTATGCATATTATTGGCGTGGAAACATTGTCTACGAATGAACAAATTGTTTGCATGGTTATGATATATATAAACGTATATCAGTGGAGAAAGGGTAGGAAAAAAAACTTCTCTGAGAGAGCATATAGCGGAAGTGGGAGAGTTATGGTGGTTTTCTAATTGTCTTATATTTTTATTTTTTAATTCATTTTATTTTATTTCAATGATTAAAAATTCTTTTTTTTTTCGTTTTGTAACTGCATTATCCTATTTTAAATCTTTTTTATTATATAATCTTAGTATATTTCATATTTTATTAGCAGTAATTAATTTGATAAAATATTTTGTATTTGAAAAATTTAAAACTAAAGAAAACAATTTAAATGTGACAACAATCTACATAAAAGTATGAAATAAATAAGTTTATTCTATCAAAAAAAATTGCATTATAAAATGAGTCCGATTCTTGCTATTAATTTATTTTTATGCTTAAGAAATTAGTGTAAGCAATTTGCATTCTGTTTGCTACAAAGGAGTAGTTGTGGAAAATTATTTTAAATATTTAGTATAAAACATTTGATAATTTCCCACAAAAATAGGATCCCTAACTTACTTACCAAAAATTTCAATTTACTTTTTTTATTATTTTAAATGTTTTTATTTCAAACAGTAAATTTAAAATTCAAATTCAAAGAATAGTAACCAATTTTTCATTTGAGGAAAAAATAGAATTTTTTAAAAATTATTTCTCGTTTATTTGTAAAAACTACTTCAAAATTATTTTAAAAAATAATAAAAATATTTTACTATTTAATGAAATGATTTTTAAAAAATTGAAAATTTATTATTATTATCATCTACATTTTTTTGCTATAAATAAGGAGGTTGTGGAAAGATAGTTAAAAAAATTATTTATTTATTTGTATTTTATTTTTGTGGTGTTGACATGTGTCGTTCTAATTCTAATTATTGACATGTGTCTATATTTATTTATTTAATTATTGATTATTAATTATTTAAAATACTGAAAATTTATGGTGTTGACATGTGTCATTTTTTCTTCTCCTTTTATATATAGATAGATTATTGTGTTAACCTTTTGCCATGTGTTTTCGTAGAAGTATATTTTTTTCACTTATGTCCTTTATATTGCTCATCTTTTAATATATTATGTTAATAATTATACAGTTATTTACTTTTACAATTTTATTTTTTTTATTGTACTTTTATTTCATTAGTAAAAATCTTCTTATTATTTATATTCGACAAATATAATTTCAATCACTATATAAAATAAACTTCCATGCAAATTAGAGAGAAAATGTAGGATATTGAGATTTGATATCAAAATTCAACATCCTTTTAGTATTGCTGTAGGATCCATTGATTGCTTAAAGTTGTCATGACTTGTTAAATAAAAGATCATTCAATATTATTTTATTAAAAATCTATCAATATTTTGGCTATATTGTTATTTTTGCATCATACGTAATGTGATATGTAATTTTTTTTAAAAAGATTTTTTCTATCAAAAAATTTGAGTTACACAAATTACCAACATGGAAAATTGTCATTATAAATTTTTCATTTGTTACTTTACACTTTTCGCCGTCAGATCGTTATGATAGTAATAAATAAATCTTATTCAAATAACCAAGTTATGACTATATATTTCGGTTATAAATCACATAAAAAAGGATCATTACAATAATTATTAAAAATGAACCGAAAAAACCTAATTTATGAAGAAAAAATTAAATGTCATGCAAAGCCACCAAATCAACGAAACAATTGTAGTAATTTATGTACCAAAATTATTAAAAGATGGCGTATATGATCCTCCGCCATGAAATTCTTCAAAATTTCTCCATTTCTTTATTGTTAGTTTCTTCTTTCTTTCTCTTCAATCATAATCAAACATATCAAACAATTGAGAGAGAGTGCATATACACACACAATATACTACTATGCTTCCTCTAAATATGCTTATATGATCTTTGTAAGTGTAATCAGATTTTTGTTTGAATGTGATTTTTGTTTTACACATGTTTGGATTCATATTTTGAAGAGTTGATTTAAGAAGATGTGGATGATGTAGTTATTTTCCAAAGATGTGGGTTATGATGTTTAGATATTTTTTTTAGGGATAAGGTTAGTCATTGTTTGAATTTCAAATTTTAAATTAATTATTTAAAATCTATATCATGGCTAATTTAAGTTTTTTTTTCCTTAAAGGACGTGGCTTCTTCTTTTTTTAATCCGGATTTAAAGTTTTTTCTTTCTCCTATTAAATAAAAATAAGCCATGTTATCTGGATATAATTTAATAAAAAATTTTAAGGGAAAAAAACTACCGCATTTTCCCTGTGAAAATCCACATTTTTTAATTTTCTAATTTTTTTGACAATAAGTTTTTAATTATTATTTTTTATTAGTAATTTAATTATTTATTTATTTTATTATGAATTGAAAGTTTCCTCTAGGCATGTTATCCGTAGATTTAAGATTTAATAAATTAAAAAAGGAAAAAAAATACTACCCATTTCCCCTACGAAAACCCAGAGTCTTATTTATTTTACTGACAATAAGTTTTTAATTTTAAAGTTTTATTAGATTATTTATTAATTATTTCTTTTAGATTGAAAGTATTTTTTTTGGTCAATTGGCAGTTTTTAAACTACATGACATTATCCCATTTGTCCAGTTATACTCACAAATACATAGGACAAAAATAAATATTCTAATTAGAAAATAAAAATAAGAGTCCAAGAAAATTTAACCACGTGTAGAATCTGTTTTTTTTAAAAAAAAATAAAAATAATAGAAAATAGTTATATTAACTGTGGTAACTTTCTAATTTTTTTTAAAAAAACTTTTGAAATATCTATTGATTTTTTAAAATTTAAAATTAATAACTAATGCAGATTAAAATTATTTTAAAATTTTAATTTTTAAAACTAAAAAATGGAGAAATTTTGTGGTGCTGACATGTGGAACTTTTTTTTCTCCTATTATATATAGATAGAAAATACAATATATAATATAGAAGATATACTAAATTTGGTGTTTTAAGAGAGGGGGGGGGGGGGGGGGGGGGGGGGAGGGAGCGGCATTATAATAATTTAACATTTAAATTAGGTAGTTCATACTTTTAAGGTAGTATAGATATAGATTAAAAAAAAATTGATTTGTCTAATTTTAATTGATATGAAATTTTAAAAAATAAAAAAGACTTTTAATTTAAGGATACGTAAAACATTAAAAAAAATCTTTTAACTTTGTCGTCTTAAACATGCCCCCTCCCCATCACAAAAAAAAAGAACATTCTATATTAAACTGAATAAACATAAAAGTATAACAAATAAATTGGAAACGGATGAGTACTGATTAAATCTAGTTTTGACTCTTTAAATAAGTTTTTGATCAAATTCTTCTTATCCAACTGTTTGAGGCTTTTCGCAGCTTGAACACCAAGTTGTAGTCGGTGCAACATAAAATCATTGAATTTTTTGTCAAGTAGAAGTTGTTGCAAAAGTATATTTATGGCAATGAACATGAGTATATGTTAATTATCTAGATAGTCTTTTCGTTTGAAGTTGAGTTATTCAATTTTCCTTGTTGCATCAACTTTTATTGATCTGCCTAATTTACCCACAAAAAAATAATTGCAAAGTTGAGCAATTCTCATAATCTTCCTTGTTTTAAGAAGAAGAAGAATATAAAAGTTACAAAATTCGTAGATTAAAAATGTGAGAAAATCCCTCTATTTATAGACAACAGATTAGATAACAAATGATAGTATGAAAATGTGCTTATCATGCCTTATCAGATAAGTCACAAACTTTTCAGAAAAATTACAACCATTCGGAAATATCATAATTCATCAAAAAAGTCACAGCTTTTTAAAAAACTCACAACCCTTTAAAGAAATCACTACTCATCAATGTGAAAAGGTGTAAGCTTTTAATATAATATTGAACAAATAAATAAATAAATGCAATATAATATAAAATATAGAATATATACTAAATTTGTGTTTTAAGTTGAGAGTATTATAGTAATTTAATATTCAAGTAAGGGAGTTCAAGGTAGTATAGAAAGATATATGATGACATATGATATGATATGATATAGAGAGAATACATCATTACCCCATCAAAGTAAGACTGTTTTTTAAAAAGATACTTAAACTTTGCGGGAATCCTATTACCCTTAAACAACTTTGAACTGGTATTATTACGTTATTTTTGGACTAGTCCAAATTTTTAAAAGTAAAGTGTTAGTCACCCATCAATCAATGTTTGTCACGTGTTAATTTAATTAAAAATATATATTTTTTATATTTTATATTTTTCTTTATACTTTTTATGTTTTCCTTTTTCTTTTTCTCTCTTACTTTTTGAATTATTTTTATCCTTTTTTATTTTAATTATAACTTCATCCAAAATACACTTCCCTTTCACCTCCACCCCCATCCCTTCCACTGCAAACCCTTTCCCCCATTTTCTTTACTCCCCTTCTTTCTTTTCTTCTTATTATTGATTTTTCATTTAAAAAATAAAATTATATATATATTATTTTCTTGATTTTGTTATGTTGTTGATAACAAAAATTAATTATTCTTTAAGCAAATTCAAAGTTTGAAAATATCATCAATTGATTTATCTTCTTTTTATACAACTTTGAAAAATAATTTTGAAAAAAATCAATGAATTTCTTCAAAATTGTAAGGATCTTAATTGAAATTCAAATAATAAAAAAAAACTAAATGGTATCTTCTAATCATCTTGAATCTAATGAGTTTACAAAACTATTCGAAATGTAAAAAAAATAAAATACGTAGATAAGACTTTAGAGTTGAGAATTAAAAGGAATAATAGTAAAAGAATGTTGTGACAAAAATGGTCACATTGAAGGAGGCGGAGTTTCATCGAAGAATGCAGCTAATTTTTAAAGAAGGAAGAAATAAAGAAGGAAAAAGAATAAGAAAAACAGTTGTAACTATGAGAAAAATAAGAAAATACATTTCATTATAAAATACTCATAAAACCAATATTATAATCATTATCTTAGGTTTCTCACTCTCTTTAAGAGAGTACATACACTCTCTATGTCAAAATATTGTAACACCAATTTAAAATGTTCATCCCCCCCACCCCCACCCCCCGCGTAAAGTTCTTTAAGTACATTTCTAGTAGACAGTGTGATTGTATTCCTTCAAATGTAGTCAATTTAACATTCAACAAAGCAATTGCTTAGCCAGAAAATCAATCAAATCATGTAATTACCTGTAACCAGTCAAATCTTATTTTCACTTACCTAATGTATGAGCTGGTAAGACATAGTAAGTACTTGATAAAATATCAATGTGCATGCACACTACCCGTGCAATATAGTTAAAAAAATAAAGGAGAATTTTTAACAACGTAATACCAACATTCATTTTTGTGCTTGAAGCTCAACCATTAAAAGCACACACTTTAGCTAAATATTGCTAACACGTTAATATCAATAGTATTTTATCTCTGCACTCATTCTACACTATAAGATTCTATAACAAATCAAACCACCACTTGTCTCCACTATTACTCGACTCAGTCTTATGAGCAGCAGCAGATAGGATCTAGCTTTATGCCCTGCATCAATAAACAACCAGTTACTCTATGGCTAGTTAAAACTCTAAAGAAAAAACAAATAAACTCATTTAACTGGAGGGGGCACAATTATTGGTTCTTTCCATTTCCTTGTGAATAAATATTTAAGTGTTGTAAACATCAGTTAAAAATAGCACACATACTTTTACGGACGTACAAGCCAGCTCAATATTACAGCATTGTAATAACAAATCCATTTATATCTAATAGAGATAATTGCATTGGGATTAAGTATGTGAATGGGCTCACTGAAGGTAAGAAAAATACTGCTGGGAAGGGAAAACAAAGTTTAAGAGCTAAGCTACACTATGGCTATCTTACTTCTGCAAAATGATGATTACCATGAAAGGAAAACAACTTATTAGAGAAGCTAAAATGCACTGCTAAGCTAAGACATAAGTAATTTTGCTAGAATGAGCTTAACTACTTGGTACCAAATGGCTATTCACGTGAGTCAGTTACATGCTAGAAATTTACATCATATTGGATTCAGATCCCTCCCTTAAACAACCCTTGCCCTCAAGGGTGTGATAGTGTGAAAGTGAAAGACCTAACATTGCCAGAATCAAGTGGAAATTGTGAAAAGTCACCAAATATAGCAGTTGTGTCTTTGAATCAATCTTGCAAGCTGTAAACAAGAGTATTTCCTAATTGATTCTTGTGTCTTCTTTTATTTAATGCTGGCACCATTCTCTACAAACTACAAATCGTTCCGGTAAACCCAAAACCTTGCATTTTACTGATATAATCCCTCTGACAACATGCTTTTAATACTTTCTTCCAATAATAATTGGGCCTTTCTTCTTGGAATCTTGTTTTCAATTTGCAGCACTTCCACTAACTCCTCGCCGGCAACTTTTCTGGCTAATGCGGAGTTTAGGGCTGCTTTTCAAGTGTTGGCTCAAGCCGTGACGGCCCAAGCCAATAGGGAGGTTGCGGTTCCCATGAACCCAAATGTGGGTACGGCGGCATCTAAAGTGAGGGACTTCACTAGGATGAATCCCCCGGAGTTTCATGGTTCTAAGGTTGAGGAAGATCCCCAAGAGTTCATTGATGAGGTTTACAAGGTGTTGATGATCATGGGAGTGACGCCGGTGGAAAAGGCGGAGTTGGCCGCTTATCAACTTAACGGTGTTGCTCAAATTTGGAGATAGCTTGAGGCATCGAGCATTTTGTCCTTCCGCATTTATGCACTAAAGTTTCCACCTACTTGCAAATACCCGCACAGCATTCTGCCCTACATCTGTAGCTTCAACCAACTTGTCCTAGAGAAGAAAATCGACCATTAATGTTGCATTCTGATCTCTGCAAATAACAAATCCAACTGTAAGTTCTCCATTTCCTGAATTGTTGGCTTCACAATGAACTTATCACCAATAAAACCAATTTGAACTCCTGGTATAACTTCTAAATCTGGTATTTCTGACAAAGCCATGTCAATTCCAGTAGCCTCGAGCATATTTGAAGGAAATGCATGGTTCCAGTTATCCTTTGGTTCAAGTTGGAATGAGCTCTGAGCTCCAATCTTCCCTGTTCAAATTCTCACTTTTTCTTCATATATGTATATTTTAATTGTTCCACATGCACTACCAGTTGCTACATTCCAAGTGATCTTATTGCTCTCTGGGTCATGAAATGTGCTCTCACAATCGCTCACGTTTCTAACTTTTCTATACATTCCAACTAGTGCATTTTCAATAGGTATGTTACCCTTTAACATGACCTTTAGCGCAAATTCATGGACAGACATTTCTGAATCAAACACTTCCATCTCTTTGCAAGCATTACACACTTGAAACCATGAGATTTGTTGGTTCGGTCTTCTTCTTGTGTGCCTTAATTAACACCATAAGAGCCTTGCAATTCAGAGGAGCTGAACTTGGATCAATAAGAGAGGACGAAAACTGTTGAGAGAATAAACTCTGAACTTGATGGTCATGTTTTTTTCCCTTTGCTCAGCATTAGTTTCAGCAGCAAACAGAAAAGTTGGTTTGAATCCCCTGTAAAACTCTCATAGACTGCTAACTTCTGCAACGTGCAAACCAGCATCAATAAGGGCATGCTCAAAGATATTTCTTGTATTGAATTGCCAGTTAATGGATATGCAGAGACTGTTTGGTCAGGTTCTTGAAGATAGCTCTAGTCCCAACACAAAGAAACAAATAGATAGCCCGACCACTCGAGCTCAAATAGCTGTGCAGTTTCATGAAAGGCACAAACCCAAGATCTTCAAGAAAGATTTCCTTGTGTGGATTCAAATGCAGCTCCCTCATCTGAACATACAAATCCAAACCATTGACTCCCAATCCGTTCAATGCATAACCATTTATCATCAAATGCCACAAATTCACATCTTGATCTCACATATGATAAAGAAATTTAAAGGAGCTTGTCCCACTACCATACATTAAAAGCATATTGACAACTTTATTGTGAAGATCACTTTGTGATTGAGTGATCATAACCACTAACTTTCAATCACTTAGGAGTCCCCCTGCAAAGAAGGATCAAGCTGTACCATGGAGTCACTCACAGTAAGACATTATTCCACTCTTACTGCCAGCTCGATCTCTTTTGTGGTGCCATTGATTCCAAATTCAAGAGTTCTCACTCACAGTAATCACATCCCAAGCAGAACACAGTTCATGACATATCATGAACATGCTGAAATCCCAATCTTAGAGTTCTAGGCAAGCCATTAAACACCAGAAATGCCAAAAGATAATCCCAAGCCAAATCCTTCTCCAGAAACGGATTTGTGAGAAATAAAGGCACGGGAGGATATTATTAAGATGTGTTACATAACGATACTGTTAAGATATTGTTAAGATGTTGTGACAAGACAAGAGTTTGAGAGAGAATTCGGCTTGATTATTCCAACAAGCTACTGCGGTTTAAATAGGTAAGTTTACATGTCCTAAAAAGGAAAGGAAATCAATATAAATCAATACCTAATTAAAATAGGAGTAAATTAAATTTACACATATGCTATAGAACGTTCAAATGATTCTAACACTCCCCCTCAAGCTAGTGCATAGATATTATATGTACTAAGCTTGTTACATGTATAACTTGTTCTGGGACCGGCTAGGGGCTTGGTGAAAATGTCTACAAACTGATCACTTGACCGCACGAACCTTGTGACGATGTCTCCTGAGAATACATTTTCTCTAACGAAATAACAATCAATTTCGATGTGTTTATTCCTCTCGTGAAATATTGGATTTGATGCAATGTTAAGAGCAGCTTCATTATCACACACAAGTTCCAGTCTTTAGTATCTCCAAAATTCAACTCCTGCAATAGTTGCTTGATCCATATGAGTTCACACATAATCCCAATATTTTGCTTCTATGCTAAATCTAGCAACCACATTTTGCTTTTTACTTTTCCAAGACACCAAATTTTCCACTAGCTGGAACACAATATCCAGAAGTGTATCATCTGTCAGAGGGTGACCTTGCCCAGTCTACATCAGAATATCCAACAATTTTCTCATGTCCTCAGTATTCATAAAGTAGTTCTTTCCTTGGAGAAGATTTATGTATCGAAGAGTACGAATAACTGCATTCCAGTGACAGTCACAAGAAGAATTCAAGAACTGACTTACGACACGTTAATATCAGGTCGAGTCATTGTGACTTGTGAGATAATTCAACTTTCCTACCAGCCTTCTAGATCTTTCTGGATCTCTAAGAGGCTCCCTCTGACTTGGCAAGAGCTTAGCATGTGAATCCATTGAAGACTCAATAGGCCTACAACCTGTCATCTGTCTCTTCAAGAATATCAAGTGCATACTTCCTTTGTGAAATGACAATTCCTTATTTGGATTGAGCAACCTCAATGCACAAGAATTATCTCAACCGACTAAGATCCTTGGTCTAAAAGTGCTGGAAAAGGTGATGTTTCAATTTGGTTTATTCCTCATTATCATTATCTGTGATAACTATGTCATCAATGTAAACTACCAAATACATGCACAAACCTGAAGCAGAGTGACAATAGAATACAAAATGATAAGTTTCACTTCGTACCATGCCAAACTCCTGAATTACCATGCTAAACTTCCCAAACCATGCTTGAGGAGACTGTTTTAGGCCACAGAGTGCTCGTCATAGTCTGCACACCATGTCACTAGACTCCCCATGAGCAACATAACCAGATGTACCTCATCTTCGAGATCTCCATGAAGAAAGGGTTTTTGATATCCAACGAGTAGAGAGGCCAATGACGAATAACAACCATGAATAAAAAGAGACAGACTAAAGCAATCTTGGCCACATGAGAGAAGGTGTCACCATAGTCAAGACCAAAAATTTGTATATAACTCTTGGCCATTAGTTGAGTTTTAGGCGATCAATATGTCCATCGAGGCCAACCTACAATGTATGAGTGGCAAACGAGCGGGTCGAGTCAAATATGAGTTGATTGAAAACAAGTTAAATTAAAATGGGTAGAATACTTGACTCGACTCATATTTTAAATGGGTAAAAACAAGTTACCCAATGGATAATATGGGTATTCATATTTACCCATATTATTATAGGAATCATTTTAAAAGCTTCAAAAGCAAAATCTTCTACCTCACTCTTCACCCTCCTCAACCCCCCCACCCCACCCCACCCTCAACCCCAACCCCAACGCCTCAAATTTACCTCCTACTAAAAATGAGTTACCCATTTGTTTCTTGCTCTTCCAAGGCACCAAATTACCTCCTACTAAGATATAATATTCAAATGTACAATGTCTATCAGATGGTGGTCCTTCCTAGTCAACATCTATATATTCAACGATCCGCTCATGGCTATGATCATCGAAGTGTCATCATTTGCGTGAGGCTGATTCTATATATCGTAAAATGTGGATAGACATGGAGAATCCATAAACTGACTTACAACAATCACAACAAAAGAAATGCCAGGTCTCACCACTGCACACAGGCTCACTAAGGGCTCCCCTTGTCCTAGCAGGAGTTTAGCATTCAGATCCATAAGAGTATCAATGGGTCTACACCCCATCATTCATATCTCCTCAAGAATGTCTAAGCATACTTATGTTGTGAAATAACAATTCTTGATCTGGATTGAGCGACCTCAATACCTCAAAAAATACTTTAATCATAGTCTAGAAGTGTTGAAAGAGATGTTGCTTCAAATTAGTGATATCATCCTAATCTTTGCCGGTATTAAGGATCTCATCAACATAAATCACCAAATAAATATATAGATTAAGAGCAGAATGTTGATAAAACATTGTGATCAGCTTCACTATAAGTCATTCCAAACTCCAGAATAAAAATGTTGAATTTACCAAGCCAGACTCAAGGAGACTGCGTAAAACCATAGAGTGACTTATGCAATTGACATATCAGACCACTAGACCCCCCCTCCCCGAGCAAAACAAAACAAGTGGTTTTTTCGAACAAACCCAAATGTTGTCAAAGATGCGCTTAAAGCACGTTTAAGCCTGAAGCTAGGCACAAAACATGTTGAGTGTTTCACCTCACTTAGAGGACGCTTTAATGTCGTCATTAAGGATCTAAGACTTTTTTTCCCCTTGACAATAAGAGTAATCCTAAAGAGGCATTATTAAACAATTTATATTTCACTTTATCATAACTTTGTTTCAATTTCTTTGTCTATATATTTACTATTCAAGCTTATAATTGTTAGTCTTGGACTACACATACATATTTATATTTTCTTTCATTTAAGCTTTTCTTCATTAAAGCCCATGCTTTATTTGCATTTAAAGCCATAACAGACCTTAGATCTTTTTACGATTTCCGCCTTTGATAACATTGTATAAATTACATCCAGAAGGTTCCCATTGAGAAAAATATTCTTAAGGTCCAACTCATGAAGAGGCCAATGACGAACAACCATGGATAGGATAAGATGGATATATGCAATTTTAGTCATGAGAGAATGTATTAGTGTTGTAAAGATATCGCACCTAGGCATAACTCAACCCTAAAAGCTAGCTCATGAGGAAAGGATTACCCAAGTTCATATAAGCAGACCATCAGTCCATTCCCCAACCAATGTGGGACTTTTACCCAATCTAACACCCCCCCCCCCCTCACGCCTAGGCCCACTGGAGTGTGGATAGGGAGCCAAAACTGGGATGGACCTGCTCTAATACTATTAGAGTAGGTAAAAGTCTCACATTGGTTAGGGAATAGACTGGTGGTCTGCTTATATGGGACTTGGGCAATCCTCCAATCATAAGCTAGCTTTTGGGGTTGAGTTAGACTTAGGTGTCATATCTTAACATGGTATCAAAGCTAGGTCCATCCTTGTTTGGGCTCCCGGTCTACGCTCCAATTGGGCCTGGCGTGAAGGGGGTGTTAGAGTGGGTAAAAGTAGGGTTGTGCATCGGCCAGTTCAATTCGGTTTTATGTATTATTGGTTCAATTTATCAATTTTTGGTTCTTAATTACGCTAAACTAATAACCAAACTAATACAATATATTTTATCGATTTTGGTTCTTATAGTTCAGTTTTTGGCTTAACCAATAAGAAAATGCTTATAAAACAAATATATGACTTCGACAACAATTTGATGCGACAAGACAATAATGTAACTTTACAAATACTCATAAAATAGAAACAATGATAACTAACATGAAAAGAACTATACAAGTATAACACAAAGAAAAATTAAGAGAAATATGGTTCTTAATTAAGGTTTTGACGTTTTGTATAATGTGAAGTTGTGAACTCAAAATCAATGTGAAGTATGAATTAAAGGCTAAAGGATAAATGCAGTAACTAGGAAGGTATTGAGGTTAATATATAATATTTATGTATAGGTAAAGTAATAATTTACTACAGTCTTAATGGGTTATCGATTTATCCAATAACCCAATATTAAAAAATCAAAACCGAGCTGATAACCCGATATTTATATTTTATAAAACCATTAAAAAATGTGAACCCAATAGCAAATTTTTCAGTTCAGTCTATCGATCGGTTCGATTTTTGCACACCCCTTAGTAAAAGTCTCACATTGGTTAGGGAATGGACTTGGGCAATCCTCCCCTCATTAGCTAGCTTTTAGGATTGAGCTAGGCCTAGGACCTAATTTTACATAGTATCAGAGCATAACCCATCTCAGCTAATGTTAGGCCCTTGAAATTAAAAATTGTCCACGCACCAGATGCTAAACACTAAGCGTGAGGTGGGGTGTTAAAGAATTACAAATGTCCTACAATGGTGATTAATGATATGGGTGGACTCCTTCAATGCTTGGATAATCATCCTTCCTTTGAGCTAGCTTCTGGGGTATGAGTTATGCCCAAGACCTAATTGAACAACGGCAATGTAGGCTAAATATTTGAGAATACCCTTTTGTAGCAAAAAGAGCCTTATGCCTATCAATCCAGTTGTCCAGACTGGCTGACAACATAAGCCCAACAACAACCAACATAGACTTCCTTGAAGGAAATGACGCAAGCTCCGAGATACTACTTGCATGTAAACCAAATATCTCATCAATCATAGTTTGTCGTCATCAAAACATGGAAATAAAAGACAAAAATGACAAAAGCATAAATAGGGTGATGATGGATGATAATAACTTAAAAATGTTAATGAGGTTTGGTATTACAAGTGGACCATATACCTTATTGAAGTGCAATTCGTTAACTAAAATGAGACAAGTCCACAATAGGTGCAACATGTGAATCATTCGGCCTAATATTAGACATGGGTGATGATAATAAATTAGAAGTTGTTGCATTATGGCTGGGATGTAACTTCAGAGCATGAGTAGCTAGTTTATTCTTCTGAGGGCTAAGTTATGAACAAAACATGTGCTCCCAAAAACGCGGGGAGGGGGAGTATAAAGGTGACTAAGGAAACAAAACTAAATGTGGAATCTAACTTTGAATGGAAGATAAAGGTATTCAATTAATTAAATGGTGAGATGAGAGAATCACAACACCCTAAAAACACAGTGGGACATTAAATTGAATGAGAAGAGTGTAAGTAGCCTCAATGAGGTGTCTATTCTTCCTCTTCGCTACACCATTCTATTGAGAAGTATATATGAACAAGATGCCGAATGAATGATTCTTTGAGAAGCCATAAGCTGCAGAAACTGGGAGGATTAGTGTTCTAAGGCATTATCACTGTGAAAAGTACAAATAGAAACACCAAAATGATTTCATATTTCACCACAAAAACTCGAGATTAGAAAACAACTTTGTTAAGAAGTCCCACATCGGTAGAGGGATGGAAATTTGGTCTCCTTATATGGACTTGAACAAACCTCCCCTCATTAGCTAGCTTTTGGGGTTGAGTTAGGCCCAGGTACCATATCTTTTTAGATGAGATGGTCACACACTTCATCATGGTATCAAAGTCAGGTCCATCTCAATTTGTTGTTCACTGATGTTGGGCCCCCATTTAGAAGTGTTCATACTCCAGTTGAGGTCTGGGAGTGTTAAGAAGTCCCACATCGGTAGAGGAATGAGAATTTAGTCTCATTATATGGACTTGGACAAACCTCCCCTCATGAGCTAACTTTTGGGGTTGAGTTAGGCCTAGGTGTCATATCTTTACAAACTCAAAGCAATATTTGTTTGAGAAAAGGGTAACCTTGTATTCACACCAAAAGATTCATCATCCAAAAAATGATGAATCGGAAACTTACATCCCACATAGGGCATTCTTTACAAGTTTCCTATAAAATCAACTAATTCTACTATCTCCCCTATCAGATTTTGTTTACACCAAAAAAACAAAAGGCTTATAAGCGAAATGGTCTGATGGACCCTTATACTTGTATTAGTTTGTATTCTGGACCTTTTAACTTTGTTCTTTGTCAACTAAACCCTTTAACTCAATAAAACTCAACATTTTAAATTCCTTTGACTTTGTGTGAACTTCAAACGCCCATTGAAAATGACACATCATCATCCACATCAGATTTTACATGACACATCATTTATTATTTAATTTTTTTTTAAAAAATATTTTTTTCTTCTGTTTTCACTCCATTACTCCCTTCATTGTTACTTGAGCAACTTCTAAAACCCCTTCTTCCATTGATACCAATGAATTACCATTATAATACCTTAATATATTTTAATATCTGTGCATAATTCTACACAATACACTTCATCTAATTTCATAAAGATATTCAACAATTACTTTTCACCATTCAAAACTACCAGATCTTATCACTTTACCCTAGAAAAATGAAGAGAATGACAAATCAAGAACAAATTTGATAGCAAAAGAGGTCAGGATACTTATTAGACGTATTTCTTCCAACAACTATGTGTATCACACCAATTTTTTGAATTTTCCTTTGTTTATTATGTTCAGCTTTTTTACACAATTTCGTTTTTAATTTGGGGAAAAGAGAAAACGAAAAAAAAAAAGAGAAAAAGAAATTGGAAAGGAGCGGGGAAGGGGAGAAAGAGAGAAATGGGGGTCTGGGTGGGGAAGAACAGGGAAACTGAAGTAATGGTAGAAGAGGAAAAGAAATGGGATGGGTGGGGGGAAAGGAGAGAGAATGATATATTTATTTTTAATTTTTTTTTCTTCTTTTTATTCTATTTTTCTTTTTTCTTTAAATTATTTTTAGTCTAAATTCTTGTGTCTACACTCCTTTTGCGCGTGGAATCACGTATTTGTTCCAACTTATTAATCAAGTTGCTACATAAGCCTGGTCAACGGTCAAAGAGATTTAAAATGTTAAATTTTATTGAGTTAGAGGGTTCAATTGACAAAGTTCTAAGTTGAAAGGTTCAAAATACAAATGCATACAAGTATAAGGGTCCATCAGACCATTTCGCAAGGCTTATACAATTCATTCTAATTTTCTGTAAGTTAGTTTTTTGTCCATCAAAGCATCTTGAGTTCCTTTCTTTCCAAAGAGTCCACCATATGCATGCTGGGATAGTTCTCCACCAAAATTCTTTTCTTCCTCTGTTGCCAATACCTTTCCAACTACTTAGGAGTTGCCGTGTTAGGCATCACCCACTATACTCCTAAAAAACAAAAAGACATGTTCCATAGGATCAAAGCTGCTTTACAGTGAAGGAATAGATGATCATTGATTTCTTCTTCTTGCTCACACATGACACATCTTGAGCAAATCTGCCAGCCCCTTTTCTGTAAGGCTTCATGAGTTAGGCATGCCTTTCTACAACCAACCAAGTAAAACATGCCACCTTTGGAGGGCATTTGGTCTTTGAAACTAGCTTCCAAGGCCATTTGTCTAGCTGTATGTAGTGTGTTAAGATTCCAATAACATGATTTCACTGTGAACACCCCCATGTTGTGTAGTTTCCATCTAGGTTTGTCAATGTCTCACAGATAGAGCTGGATGTGAGTTAAGAACTTCCAATAAATTGGCAACTTCTCCAATTTCCCAGTCATTAAATGCTCTTCTAAACAAGAGGTCCCAACCTTGTTGGCTCCAAACTTGGGATACCTTGGCATTCCTCTAAAGACTTAAGGTATATAGGTGTGACAAAGAGTTTCTAAGACTATCTTCCCCAATCCACACCTCATTGCAAAAGTCAGCTTTTAAACCATTACCCACAGTGATTGAGATGTTATTGTTGAACTTGGGCCACAGTCTTCTTATGGTTTTCCAGACACTACACCCAATGGTGCCCATAACTTCCTCAGTTGTCAAAACTCAAAACAATATTTCACTAAGAAAATCCACGTACATCTTGAATAATCATCATGAAACTAACAAAGTAATGAAATCCTAAGGTTTGGATCTTAAATATGAGCCACTTCCCAATAGTGGAATTCGATTCCCCCTAATTTCTTTAATTGTCAAGTCTCTTTGAAAAGATATTTTGTACAAACTCTAAAATTCACCCTTAAAACTAAGTCCCCACACCATTTATGGCCCTAAACTTTACTCTCCTCTTGTTGCGACCTTGAATGAGATGTTATCCCAAAAAACATCCTACCCCTTCAAGATATTGCTCCACAAACCACAACCGAAAGGCAAAGTGATACTTCTAGTGCTCCACCCTCCTTCCATAATCCCATATTTACCAATTATCACCCCTCCCCACACACACACACAACGCTTGTACCTCCACCCTGAATCTCCAAAGCCCTTTGCTCAGTAAAGCTTTATTAAAAAACCTTTAAATCTTTAACTCCAAGACCTCATTTTTTAGGAGATGTGATAGTCTCCAACAGCACCAAGTGGAGCTTCCTTGCCCCATCCACCGCATCCCATAAGAAATTTCTCTACATCTGTTCCAGCTTTTCAGTGAACGATATTGTAGCAAGAAACAAGGACATGTAGTAAGTGGGAATGCTCGAGAGTGATCTAAATAAGCACTTCCTTCCCACCCTTGGACATATTTTCTGCCATCTTGCTAGACTCTTGTAAACCTTCTGAAGAACCAGATTCTACACCATTTGATTTTTGTTCGATGCACCTAATGGTACTCCAAGATAGGTAGTCGAAAGGGCCCTAACTCTACAATTCAAAATTTAGGCAAACTTAAATCCATGTCCTCTACTTCTTGCCAAATCCCATTTGTAGCATAATAGATTCTAGGAACCTCCAATTCATATGATTGTAGGCCTTTCCAAGATCAAATGCACAACACACTTGGCACTCCTTACTTTCTCCTTGAACCACCACGTCGTTTGCCACCAATGCTACATCCAAAATCTGTCTACTCCATAAGAGCATTCTGCGAAGTAGGAATAGTCTCGTCCACTACCTTCGTAAGTCTGATAGAAATCATCTCCATTCTAGTATATTAGTTAATTGCTCTACATAATTTTAGTGTTAGTTTCTGGAAACACTAAAATTATGTAGAGCAATTAACTAATGCACTAGAATGGAGATCTTCATCTAATGACAACTGCACTTCCATGTCTACAATTAACATATACACAAATACAAAATGAAAAGGGAACAAAGTGAAAAACACATACCTAATCCTAATTCCACAATTTCAGCTTGCTGGAAGGAGTATGGCCTGGTCCTTTTCGTGTCAAGGAATGAGTTCATCTTCTCAACAGCAACAACTAACTCCTATAAAAGTATTTCAGAACTTTAGTGTATGAGCGGAAGCCATATAATATGAATACAAGGGAACAAGAACGATAAAACGGAAAAAGGAAACAAGAGGAAGAAAAGCATTACAGCAGTCAAGAAAACATTTTCGCTGTTCAAGGTGAAAAACAAGCACAACAACTTAGAAATAAGAATTTATCATCTTCTACAAGGATTACAGCAGTAGGATAACTTCTGAAAGTAGAATTTTCTTTCTGAATGTCTAGAAACTGGAACGGCATTACTCCAAATGGAACATCACAGATTATGTTGAAGTTCAGATATAGTTAAGTGTCCCAAAAACACTCTAATAGCTAAGAATACAATACTACAAGAAAATCTAATGGCAACCAATTGGTGACATTAGTATCAATTAAGTATCTAAGATTTAACTCAACATGTAACATTCTGGCCCATTATTTTTATTTTTTTAGAAAAGTAACAGTTATATTAATCTTCAACACGAAAGCAGTGCTGGTACCAAATTCCTGAAAAACGTACAAAAACCTATCCTTGTTCTTCATACAAGGATTCTAGTTTCAAAAAATTATTTACACCAAAAGTGATAAATAGTATACAATTCAGCTTTTTATCTTCTGAATCGAGTTTCACCTATCTTAAGGCACCTAACATTTTTTTTTCTTTCAGGACTATCCACCAAATACAAGCTGGAATCATATTTTACTAGTTCTTCTATCTTACATTGCTACCCTGATTGTGCCAACACATCAAAAGCTCAACAGTGGACTTAGGCATAGTCCATCTAAGGCGAATCATGTTAAGAAATAATTGCCACGTGGCTAGTAAATCCACAATACAAAATAGATGACTATTATTTCTGCATCTGCATAACATAAGTAGCTGAAAGTCATATTATTTCCTCCTCTTTAAGCTATTCTGAGTTAGAGCCCGTTTGGATTGACTTAAAAAAAGTAACTTTTAAAAGTGCTGGAACTTATTTTAAAAATAAGTAGTTATGTGCTTGGATAAAAGTGCTGCAGTTGAAAACAAAGTTGTTGATGTGTTTGGCAAATAAGTGCTGGTAAACACTTTTTTTTAATCAAAATGTCTGAAATACCCTTTAAGTTGTTAACATGATAAAAAGTTGATTAATTTAAGGTTTTTATACTTAAAAAAAAATTAAAACAAAATAAATTTATATTTTACATCCATAAGTAATAATATTTTCCTATCATTCACATAAGAATAAGAATAACAACAACAACAAAGGAGGAGTCTTCAGTATCAATGTGTCCTGGAACAGTTCCAAATGTTTCGGGGACAGGAACTAAGGAGGAGTCTCACTTTTGGACCTCGCAAGAGTTTTTGGGTTGGTGGTAGCCAATTTGAGATTCCCAAAGAAGGAAAGTAAGACAAACAAATTGAAATGGAGGGAGTAAGTAAAGTAAGGCCTCCATACCTCTATTTCATCACAAAGCTTCGGATAGAACTCAAAAAAAAATTTAATACCCTCTAGATCAGTGATCTCTTCTACATTAACTAGCAGCTTGTCTAGATTACTAACCTTCTACGCGCATTTGTCATTCTTTGAAAATCTTTTGTATTCTTGTCTCCTTTGCTTTAAACATAAAACTCTAGATCTTTGCCTCTAAGATATTCTTTTCCTCAAACTTCATCTCCAAAATAGCTTTGGTAAAGAGTTCATCATCATTAAGGTTCCTTTGCTCCTGAATCTTGTCAATTTGTAATACTTGATCTAACATGTCTTTCTTTTTCTTCTCTTGGATTTCATGATTATTAGAATTACATTCCTCCTGTTTAGCCTTAAACAGTTTTTAACTTCATTGCCAGTATATAATCCAGCCAGCCTCCTACCGCCTTGACTTTCTACCCAAAGCCCTTCGTCTCAAGCTACTGGTTCAGGAATTTGAAATAGGCCTTCCTGCTCACCCCATTCCCCACATTGTAACAAAATTGGGATATGATCAGACAGTTCTAAGTAGCAGGGATTGTGTGATGTTATTGAACTCCACATCCCATTTAGTTGAAACAAGAAATCTATCAAGTCTCGATGCAGCTACATGTTTGTTCTCCCTATACCATGTACAAACTACACCACCAAATGAAGATCAACCAGTTCCAACAACAATAACATATAGAGTGTAATGCCACAATTGGGGTCTTGGGAGGGTGGTGTATGCAGCCTTACTCCTACCTTGCGAAGGTAGAGAGGTTGTTTCCAATAAACCTCGGCTCAAGTAAAACATATCAGAATCAATAAAAAGAGGAGATACAGTAGTGAAGAAGTCATGTAGAAAATGATGGAAGAAAGAACCGTAGCAACAACAAACAATACGATAACCAAAACAAAGGAAACAACAAGTAAAAATATAATCAAAGAGATAGTAGGGCAGTAATAATACTAATAATACTGATAATGAAAACAAGACAAGGATCAACTACCTACTAACCTTCTACACCTAATCCTGGACTTCTATATTCTCTTATCTAGGGTTATGTCCTTGGTAAGTTGTAGGTGTGTCATATCCTATCTAATCACCTCTCTCCAATACTTCTTCAGTTGACCTTTACCTCTCCTTAGATCCACAATAGCTAACCTCTCACACCTCCTCACTGCGCATCTAGGCATCTCCTCTTCACATGCCTGAACTATCTCAGCCTCGCCTCCCTCATCATGTCCACCATGGAGGCCACTTCTACCTTGTCCTAAATATCTTTGTTCCCAATCCATCTCTCCTAGTGTGTCTACACATCCATCTTAACAACATCATTTCCGCTACTCTCATCTTTTGGACGTGCGAGTTCATTACTAACAAACACTCTGCCCCATATAACATAGTTGGTTTAACAATCACTTTATAAAACTTACCATAAGTCTCGGTGGCACAATCCTATCACTTAACACTAGATGTGAGGCTTTATTTCATCCACCCTGCTCTAATACGATGCGTAACATCGTTGTTAATCTCCCCATTTCCTTGGATAATTAACCCATGGTACAAGAAACTTCCTCTCTTGGAGATGACTTATGTATCAATCCTCACATCCCAATTCGCCTCGTGAGATACGTCACTGAATTTGCACTCCAAGTACTTTGTCTTAGTCCTGCTCAACCTAAACCTTTTTGACTCCATGGTTTGTCTCCAAACCTCCAGCCTATCATTAACTCCGTCTTGTCTCTCATCAAATCAACCAGTTCTAATCCTACTATTAAGTTAGATTATTCGCATAACTCTATTATTTTCACTACCACCCCTTATTTCACTAACAAGTCTTGTGATGTTAAAGTTGTCAAACCACTCATGGTCATGTACACACTCTTATGGAGACAACAAGTTCCCACCACAATTATTTCCTACCAATTTTATAATTTGAGGCATAAACCCCTATGATATGCCAAGTGTAGTTTTAGGTCACTAAAGTGAATTTGCATGTAATACTTTGTGTCCCAAAGTTGAGAACCTCACCTTCCACAGCTCTTTTGTTTCATAAAAAAGATGATTCCACCACTTCTTCCATTGGATTCAAGATAAGCCCAACTAACCCAATTGTTTCCCAAAATCTGCTTATCATTGTGTTTATGGAAGTGCAAAGCGGAAAAAAGCGACAAGACCCCCCTCCACACTTCAATCGAAGCGTGAAGAAAAGTGCTTGCTTCATTAAAGTGAAGAAAAATTTAAAAGACCAAAATAAAAAATTTATACTTGGGGCTGCCTAGTGCTTAATCCACTGTATACTGGATGAAAAGAATAAAAATCTTAAAAAGGAAATATGGCTAAATACAATTAAATTCATAAACTAAAAATATTCCTTGGTCTTCTCATTTTCTACTCTGAAGCTCTGTTTTTCTTAGAATAAGACTGTCAAGAAAATGAGATCACCAATACAGAAACCACACCTGCCATGAAGCCAAATTCTTCATATGTTTGGGGAGGTTTTCATAATCATCTTCAGACACAGTTATCAGTGACTGAATATCTTCAGATGACTTCAATTCCTCGTTCATTTTCCCTATGTTCAGAAAAGCAAGAAACACATCTTAGACACCATGTTATACTAATTTTACAAAGTTAATGATGCGGAATGTGAATTTTGTACCATCACTACTATCCTGTTTCTTTTCAGTGGATAGATAGCATCCCTCTTTCTCATATATAGTATTTGCTGCAAACGAAAATACAAATGAGACGAAAGAAATATCTCAAGTTATAAATTATCATAAAAAAAAACTAGAGCAAAGGCATCAAGAAACTTTCTTCCTCTGCACAAATCTAAAGCATAGTTTGAAAGAAAATGGGGAAATAGTTTTTACTAGTATGTCCAGATACATATTTGCGATGCCCCTTGGGGTTGAAGACAACACATGTAATATAAATCTACAGGTCAATTCACACCTCGAATTTTTTTCTTAATATCTCATCAAGATATGGCAATTTGATTCCTGAGTTTAAAACTCACCTTCAGATGCTATGGTAGCTAGGCAAACATCAGAGAGACCAAGGTTCTGCAAATTCAGAGTATCATCCAGCCTAAAAGTGTTAAGTAGCACACATAAAATCTCCTTAAAAGGGAAGCCTAGTGTACGAAGCATCCCTGGTTCACGCATAGTCCGGGGAAAGGTCACACACCTCAACTTCTTAATAATCATTCAAAATCTAATCGTATGCAAGTTGATGGTGCCACAACTCTTTCTTCGTCACATTATTTGGCTTCATTTTTTCAGGAAAAATGAAAATAAGCAAAACACCTAATTTTCTTGGCAGAGGAAAGCTATGTTGAACATGAACCTGCACTAAGTTCACCAAGTAAAAATATCCACTATTGTTATTATGCTAAGAGCATAAAAGTTTAGAAGGATTCAAGTACAACATTTGAGTTTGATTAGATAAAACATTCATAAAGGATACAAAGGATCATCTTCAATTTTCTTGAAGTCTAAGCTGCAGTCATAAGATAAATCTTCTGAAACATTAGGGTCCTCTTCTTCTCCTTCGCTATCTTCACCAATAAGATTGACTTGTGGAGCAAGGAAAATAGCAAACCAGTCAATAAGTAATTACAACACAAAATGAGATGATTAATCATTCAAAGCGAAAGGCAGAATGTTAAACGATAACCAGAATTTCTAATGTTCCCCAATATGACAATTTAACATGTTTAATTGTACAACGATCGAGGCTTTCAAAGACTCCTGAGTTGGTGATTCGTCACCAGGCAACACATCGATAAAGTAAATGCTACAGACTATAGAAACCTAATACTAGCTCTAATGGACATTCCCTAACATATTCTTGATACAATTATTTCTAAAATTAACTCACATGGCAATTGAGTATGAAAATGTTCATACTGTGGAATTTCCAGATTTATTGACCTCAAGAGTCAATCTTGTAGCAATTTCATGTATTTACAGGTTACAACCCAAAAATTGACCCTTAAATATGTAATAATCCCTTTCTCACTAAAAGATTGAATTTAGAGCTTTTCTTTTCCTTCCTTGGACTTGTGGGAGCTTGGAACCATATTTGTCAATCATATAATGCTAAAACATGGTTATTTGTCACATGATCCAGTTCTATATTTTTTTTAAGATTTCAAAAGAGGTCGGACTTCGGCACACCTATGTGCCCAATTCAAAAAGGTAGACAGGAATACAGCACCTCCACCAAAAAAACCAATGTATTTGTTTTCTGAAAGAGAAAACTACAAGATAAAACATTTAAAATAATTAGAATAGAGTAGTACTAGCTCCAATGAGCATATCCCAATTTTAAAATCTTCTGAACATTTAATGGGAAACTTAGCAGGATATTCAAAATGGTCATGTGACACTCAAAAGACCTAAATCACTCGTAATCAATGTAGACTTGACTAAAGAATAACAAAAAAAAATAATAGGTCCGGTTTTAACCAGGTAAGTGTGAAATTGACAAAACCTCTAGTTTAAGATCTCTATTTTTTGAGGGTAAAAATTTTATAAGCAAAGTAGAAATGGAATGATTTAGACCTGAATGTAACAGAATTATTAATAACAACCATAACATTCATTGATTGATTTTACTTACCAGAAGCAATGTAGCCAAGATTATGGAGACGGTCCTGAAGGGACAGAAGATCAGTTTGGTTCTTCTTGAAAACTTCATTGCAATGGCCCAGCAGCTCCTCGAACGACACCGTTCCACAAGACATGGACTCCAGCACATTGAGGTCACCGCTTAGTGACATTACTCTCTGGTTTAGGCTTTGTACAAAGGTCGTCGATGCTGAATCTGTACAAAGCTAGACTGTACAGATTTATTTTGAAAGAAGAAAAAAAAAAAAGGTAAAACTGTAGGTAAGTTATACCAAGGGGTATGGGGCGACGATCCACGGACTCTTTGAGGGCGTTGCAGCTGTTTTCGAGATTGTTACAGAAAACGGCCATGGTTTTGCAGAATTTGCCTATTGAGTCGTCCATTTTTAGTTTGAGGAAGAAGGAGAAGCGTATCGTGTTCTACGCGGGAGTGGAGATTTTTGAGGTTTGAAAATGGCAAGGAAAAAATAAAAAGGAAGAAAAAGGGTAAAAAGAAGGATGAAATGCAATTTATCTTTTACAAAGATATCAAACCCAAGAGGCAAATATGGAAAAAATTTAAAATATTTATTTTGAACCTTTAAACAATTTAATTATTTTAAATAATAATTAAAAAAAAAACTCACTTAATATGAAATAGATGGACTAAGATGTAATTAAACAAGAAAAAGTATAAAATAAATTTATATCTCTTAGTGATAATTTACAACAAAAATAATCATTTATTTATGGAGCAAAGCTGATTGGATCTTAAAGTTAGGGTTTCTAACTTTTCATTATAACTTGATAGACATAAACTATCATTTATAACATTTTTTTTAAATGTCAAAATAGATAATATATTTTGAACCTTTAAACAATTTAATTATTTTAAATAATAATTAAAAAAAAATTCACTTAATATGAAATAGATGGACTAAGATGTAATTAAACAAGAAAAAGTATAAAATAAATTTATATCTCTTAGTGATAATTTACAACAAAAATAATCATTTATTTATGGAGCAAAGCTGATTGGATCTTAAAGTTAGGGTTTCTAACTTTTCATTATAACTTGATAGACATAAACTATCATTTATAACATTTTTTTAAAATGTCAAAATAGATAATATATCTTGTTAAAATCTTGTTAGAAAAAGTTTAATACAAACACTCTAATGAAAGGAAAAAATCCACAGATCCAACAATACATATTTAAGCTGTCTCATTAAAAATCTTACAGAAATTCCAATGACAAAACCTTTTATAGGAAAAAGAGTACAAGGCATACTAATTAACCTTCCCTAATAAAAACATTAATTTAAAGTCTTGAATTTTCTCATTCCAATCTTGTGCATCATGTTCTCAAAAGTTGCAATTAGTAGAGACTTGATGAATAAATCACCTACATTATTATTCGAACAAATCTGTTGCACATTGATAACGCTCAAACACATGTTTTATAATTCAACGTATACATAGTCATTAGTAATAAAGAACCCAACGAGGATGTGGGGTTAAATTCCATAAGGAATGGTAAATCTAGACTTCAACCACGGAGTAAATCCATGTACTAGTCTTTTGTAAGTTGTTTATTTGATGTTAACATAAATACAAATTTGAGAGATTTCAAGCTATCAGTAATGAGATTGATTAACAAATTTTTAACTAGAGTAAAGGACAAAGTAATTTCACAAGTAAGAAAAGGAATCTTGGGAGTGTGCGTAATTGAATGTCAATTTCAAATGTGGGTAATTGTGTTGCTCAACATAGTTTATTCTTAATAGATATGCTAGATTAACGAATACGATAAATATTTATGGAAAAATGTACTGTCGATTTCAATGGTTAGAGTTCCAAAAGGAGATCCACCGAAGTGCACTATGTGGACTCCATCGGGTCCGCCAAATCAACCTTAAGGTTTGGTGTTCATCAAGGCTTCTTCAGCGATCTTGAGCTCCAATTGACGATTCACCAAAAACGTTCAATGACGTTAGTCGTGATCGCCGAACGAGTTTGGTATAAAAAGGCCAAGGGTCTTTTCAAAATCAAAATTTAAACCCTTTGATAACTTCAAGTCATTTAGTCTCCTTTCTCTTTCATTGCATTATTTGAGTGTTTGTTAGTATTGAGTGTGTGATTTTAAAGTCGAGGTGTGTGTTTGCTTGCTTTCACAGTCAACCCAACCCAATTACTTGTTATCCTTAATTTGTTCTTCCTACTAAGGTTGGTTTTTAATTTTAATGAGAATTTTGAGCTTTAAATTACAATATGCATATGGGCTTGAAGTCATTAAGTGATATTGATTGTTAAAATTCGTTGGGTAGCTTTCTATTGTGCGTATTGAATTGTACCCATGAATTAGTTGTATGTGTGTGTCTGTAGAATGTTAATCTTGATTGTGTTGGCTAAATTTTGAAATTAAACTGATATATTTGATGGGTATGAGCTTAATTTGATGCGGGTGAAGTCTGATTAACCCAGTGTTGACCCAATTGCATGATTTTGCCCAATGATAGACATGGTGCCTACTTTCTTAAGGGAAAATCGTCAATTCAAGCAATACTTAGCAATATCTGGGGGAAGTCTGAGTAGCTATGGGTAGAAAAACATAAGGTGGGTTGTAATGATGTAAGGAAACTAGTATTTTTTGTGTATGTTGGGTTTGGCTGCAAAAAATTAGGTACTAGGCTGAACACTTTCTTTTTGGAGGGCTTGTCTTAGCTCGCCAAAGAGGTTAGGAAAATCATTGAATATGCCCCATCTCACCTTCTTTAGCATATGTGTGACATTGGGTACTGTCTCATTCGACAGACTTGTCTTAGTCCACCAAACCCACTTGGAAAATCACTAAGTGGGAGTGGACATCACCTTTGATGCCTTTTTCTTTTCAATTTGAACTGTCATTTTCAGCGGGCTTGTCTTAGCCCACCGAAACTGACTCGGTGAATCACCGAGTTGGAATTGACTCTATTTTTATGCTTGATTCTTGAGATTTTTGCTATTGTCTGATTCAGCGAGCTCACTGAAGCTCATCATTCCTGTTTGGCGATCCGCCTTCCCGTTAGGCGAGCCTCATGATGTTTTTTAAAATAAGTTTCAAAATGAGTTTGATTTTAACTAACCTTCACAAATCCTATATTTGAATGTGTACTTTGCAGGTAATGGCTAAAACAAAAGTGGTTACATCAGATATGGAGTTAGACAGAGACTCTCATCCTCCTTCTCATCTGAAGAAACACAAAGGAATATCTATTAATGAGACATTGGAGGCTCCTCGTGTTCAACAAGCCAATCCTTAGACCCCTACCAGTGGGGGCAAGAAAGTTGGAAAACATATTGCCACCAAGCAGGTAAGCATTAGCTCTAAGTTAGTGTCGCTTCTATAAGATCCAACTCATGCTTCTTGTGTTCTCACAATAATAGTTCCAAGGGCCTTAAATAGGCTCAAGGCGGAAGGATAACAAACTATTTCGGAAGAGCGTAGGCCCTTGACAGATGGAGTCATGAGTGACTACCTGACCATTTAGGAAACCATCAAGTACCATAAGTTTGAGCAATTTACAAAGCTCAGACATCCTTATGTGACGAAATGGGTCTGGAAATTCTATAATGCCTATGTTGAGGCTTTGCCCAAGAAGAGAAAGAGAACTATCTAGAAGCCCGTGGATGATGTGAAAGTGTGGGGTAAGATGGTTCAGTTTCATGTGGGTGAAGTTAACACAATACTGAGCACCTTTCTACTCATGTTGATACCTACGAGATTTGGATGCATAGAAATCTTGATGCCTTAAAGGGGTGGTTAGCCACATTGATATCTGATGAGTCTTCTCCCTCTTGGATGACTGAAGGTGCGAAGATAGAGAATAAGGATTCAAACATTGTAGCTCGGTACTGGTTTGGGTTTATTAGCAGCAATATCATACTGTCCCAAAATGAATCAATACTCCGGCACCCAAAGACAGTGCTAGTCGGCACTATTATAAAAATGAGTAGATCAATGTAGTAAAATCATTTTGGAATAGATGTTGCTACGGGCTCGACAAGAGCAAACCTCCCTTCATTTCCCAGTTCTCATCACTCAGTTGTGTGAGAGAGTAAGAGTTCTCTTTTGAGGGAAGACTGATATGAGGATTACACCGGCCTCTTCCAGTGACATTCGAAGGGTTGAGGCTGAGTTTTTATGGGATGATGCGGCTCGGAGGAAGCCTCCACCACCAGACACGACTCCCGTAGTTGATCCTACTACACTAGCAGCTGAGGCCAGCACACTTTCTCTTTTTGTGGAAAAGGTAGGTATATCATCCTCTTCTACTATGCCTTCAACTTCCACTACTCGTATTGCTACTAGTTCTGCTATTGTTGTTGTTGTTGTGTGACCTACCCACACTTCTATCACTCATCCCCTTTGACCTAGGAAATGATCTATCAGATGGGAAACCTTGCCCAATCGGCGAATATTAGAGTCGCATGGGTTGAGATGGACATGCTCGGGATCATTGATAGGGCTATTAAGAAAATCCTTGACTCCGTTGAAAGATAGGGTGAGTAGGTGTGAGGGGTTGGTCGAGGGCCATGGTGTGAGGTTGGACAACCTCACTGTAAGACTTGAGGACCAATATAAGAACAAGGGTAATTCTGGTGCACTAGACACCACGAGAGAGGAGCTTGCTACTTGCGAGCGAAGGTGACCCACTTGAAGTCCACAAATATATCTATGTTATGGGATGATATTCCCCTACTGAATGCTCCTACCTCTATGCCATAGATACCTAGTAGTGAGCCTTTCCTAGTGTGCAGCCTGAGACAGCCGCAAGTATTGACATATATGTACTGATGATATTGAGAGGGCTGATGATGATTTGGCCAAATAGAGAAGAGAAGGAGTTGAAGAGCAAGGAGCATGGGATTTCGCAGACTCTGAATGAGATGCAGGAGATCGATGAGGTCATTTTTTAGGTGGCCCTAGATAGATCCCTTCGAGAGACTTCAGTTGTTGATCCTAGTGGAGTCTCTTTAGACTCCACCATCCATTTGAGTGTTGAAACGGGCACTGATGCCGAGTTGAGTCTTCACTACTACCTCTGGTGATCCTATTGTGGGGCATTGATGCCCCGAATGATGCTTCCGTTCCAGAGACTCAAGATGAGAGTGCTCCAAAGGCATAACCTCTCTGGGAGACCCTTCTATTTGAGCCTTCTGTACTTATTATTGTCATTTCATTGAGGACATTACTTGTTTATTTTTGGTGGGGTGAGGGCCTTCGAGCCATTATTCCCCTTTTTGATTGTATTTTGTTACTTTTAGTTTTGGACAATTGTATTTTGTTTATATTATAGTGTTTCTTTTGGTTGAGTGAATCTCTTTTATCCTTTTCATTCTCTCTTGATTTTACAACCCCTCATGAGTTTTGAAAATCATGAAATCTTTGAAGTTTTTTCATTGATAATGATTTGAGGATAGATTGTGTTCAATATAGATATCTTTAATAGTCACTACAACAAAATATAGAATTGGCAACAACTTTTTACCAACAACTAAAAAATTGTTGCTAATTTCAATTAATGGCAACAACTTGATTCAGTTGTTGGTATAGAACAAAATTTCCTCCACAACTTATTTCTTGTTAGCAAAAAATATTTTCTCGTTGCCATTAATAATGAGTAATATAATATATAAAAAATATAAAATAAATTGGCAACAATATATTTTCATCGTTGAAAAAAGTATCATATTTTTGTTCTCAACAAACTAATTAATTTGTGGCCTAAAGATAAGTACACAATAATTTTTTTTCCATTTTAGTACGAAAAGTAAAGGCGCTAAAATATCCCTCTTTTTTTCCCAGCAATTTTCCCTCTCTTTGTTTCAATCTAGCTCTAGGGTTTCTCATTTTTTTCTTTTCAACTGCTGAACTGATTTCTTCTCCGATAAGGCTATACGAAGAATTAAGAAAATAATTCATGTAATTCTTTTCTTAATTACAAAGAATTAAGGCTGGTAAAGATTGGGACTGATCTATTCCCACTAATTCATGTCATCATCTTCTCTGCACTGTCCGTGCCTTTTGTAGTCTACTTCGAATCCATCTTTTACTTCTTCTAGAATTTCGTTCGTTTGTCTTCTTCAAAATTGACGAGCTCGCAAGGTAAGGATTCATGTATTGCTGGTCATATGAGTTGATTTTCTATCATGTATGTAAATGCATATCTTTTCTTGTTAATGAACCTTTAGGATAAAATTGTTGAATATACATCTTGGAGAGCCTTATCTTTATTATTGAAAGGCGTCGCTGGCGGATCTAGAACATAACTCAAGGATGTGATTTATAACATCGACAACCATATTTTCGTGTTTGGGATTCTTGGGTTCACTATGCGGTGGCACTTCTAAGGTCATTAATTTTTGCCTCTCACTTTCTCTTTAGTCGATTATGCCTAATCTTATTCTGAGTTGTCCTTTTCATTGCTCAAAACTGAAAATTGCTATCTAGTTTTCTATTATCAATGTGTTTTCCTTTGAGATTTTGTTGGGTTATAGTCTTGAATGCATTTTATATTGTTCACGTTTGAACTTTATCTACATTCTTGCTTACATGCCTAAAAAGAATAAATGTCTTTTATATTGAATTGTAAGATGAGGACTATTAGGAGTCATTTTGTTGGAGGTATTAGACAGTCTTATGATTATTTACCCCACCATTTATAGCTTTGAGATGGGATAAGTTATCCAAATACATGGTAAAATAACTTATCTAGGATAATTAATTTCGGAATAACTAGTTTCCAATCAAACGATTAAGGCATTATAATTTTGAGCATTGTAGTTTAGGTAGTTCTTTTAGACAAAGAAAGGAAAACTTTTCTCTATTTTTCTATTACTCTTCTAGTAAGCTGTTGGCACTATACTCATGGGAGATATTGGTCATTAAAATATATTTCAACTCGTATAAGATTTGGTTCAGAGTAGCACACCTAGTTGGGTAGATTTTATCGGGTTTAACTTGTACTGTCTGTATTGAATTATATTTGCCCAATTGCATTATTTGATTTCTAAAAGGTGTCTTCTATTTGTTCAAATAAAGAATTATTATAACTTATATCTGTAATTCTCAGATAAAAGCTAAGGTTAGAGATAATATCTAAAGTCAAATATATATAAATCTATCTGTGTGTTGAAGTAGTTAGTCAATTCTAATAAATTTTAGATGTTGAATTTCAAAAGACTCATTTTTATGCTTCTCATCATTTGAATGTTCTCTTACATAAATTGTACTACAATCTCATTTCTCTTAAAAAATATATCTAACAAAGTTTTTCTTGGCTTTTCACAACTAGCATATTTTAGAATTTAAAAAGTATAATTTAAAAGCCAAGTTTGAACCAAAAATGGTAGAACTTAAGTTCCTTCGAACCTAGTCATTACGAATTACTTGTATCAAGTAAGTTTTAGATTCCAGTGCTTTGATGGGATTATTGTGGCATGAAAAATAAAAGGAGGCAATCAATGCATGCTACTAATAATGAATACTAATAGTAATCAAAACTAAATATTTCTTTTGAAATAAAATTATTATTTCGATAAACAAGAAGGTCAGTAATCTTTTGAAAGTGTATCTTGAAGAAGTGCATTGTGGTTTTGGAGTTATTTAGTGATTTCTTTTATGATTAAGTTGACAATTTTTTGTATTGTGATTATGGGTTGTATAGGACATAAGAGTGAAATTCAAAAAGGTTATAAGATAAAGGGTCTTCTCTGTTTATCAGGCAGTCTCCTAACCCATTTGCATTTGTGTTTTTGCTCCTCACTCCTCTCCAGTCCACTTACATTGTTGATCATTGTATTCTATTAACTGGTTGAATGGCGAGTCTTCAATGGTGAGATTTATGAGTTTCATGTTTTATCTTGATTGTATAAGCATCAGGCATCACCATAGTGAGCCTTGTACAACATTATGTAAATGTTGCTATGTTTAAATTATGAGCATCTCTTTCTGAGGGAGCTATTAGCTTCCTCTTTGATTTTTTGAAGGGCATTGTATTAATACTATGCATTCAATGTTTCCTTTTGTTTTGGATCTGTTTATTCTACCTCAATTTGCTTCTTTATATGTCTTTTTGTGCTCTCATTGTTTGAAGCGTTGGCATAATGATTTTAGTTAATGTTTAATTCATCTTCACGTATTTTTTTCTTCATCTTCGTACCTAATACATTTTTTAAAGCAATATTTTTGTGGATGTTGTCTATAGTTCTGCACCTAAATTGGTTGGTTTGCTGTCTGAGCTTGGTGAAGCCTTTAGCGGCTTGGTAACAAAGTTAATCCCCTGCTACAAGATATGCGCATTATGAAATTTCACTAACTACAGGTCAGTCACAATTATGCTATTCAAACCTTAGGTTGCTCTGGAAGATACTTGTCTAAGTGCTTCTTGCCAAATGTCAAATTGTATTTACATTGTGAATCAACATGTACATTTAGACTTGCTTGGTTGTGGTTCCCTTCAAATGGTTTTGGGGTTCTTTGGTGACAATCTGTATAGTTAGTTACGCATGCTTTGTTAATGATACAAAAATGCTCAGCTGAAAGGATAAAATCATGAAAGTTTAGAAATAATTGATTGGAGTAGTGTAACTGACAGGTATAATTAAAATAGTGAGAATTGACTCCGATGAAATTAGTTGTTGCTCTCCTAGTTAGAAACTGAATGCAGTTTTTTATATGATAGTTTGATCTTGGAATGGGATTGCACTTGTCAACATATTACTTCCATTTTTCTCTATTAAGATTAATGGATTGTTTTATATGTACATACTAAAAGGTAATAAGTAGTTAAAGTTATTTCTTGTTTTGTTCTTTTGCAATTAAATCTTAGTTGGTCCCTCATATTTTGTGCTTTGTGATTATCCAGATTACATAATATGCTAAGAGCTACTCTTGCATCCGATCTATGTCTAGATAACACTTAAAGCTAATAATCAATATTTCTAGTCACTCTGATTTTCATGATGGTTAATTCTTGTATTGATGAGCATGTTGTGATAATCAAAAACTCAAGTTTAAGAGAACAAATGAAATAAATGCTTCAACAAGTAAATCATGTCTTTAAGAGATCTTTTTATGAAATTGTATATGTTGAAAATATTCTAGTGTCTGCTATGATAGCATAGTAGTCTATCATGAATGCTATAAATCAACATCTTTGCATAATTATGGTCATTGATCAATGTATTTCTATAGGAAGTTTCAAGAGAAGTGAAATTAGATCAAATAGGTGTCTTGGAAATTTAGTAGCTTCGTAGTTAATTGCATTCTTGGAGTTGATATTTTGGTTCCTTTTTCACCTTATGTAACTAGTTTATGTTTTAAAATTGAAGTCTAATGAGTCCAATTGAATTCTGTTAAATATTAGTATGGCCACTTGATAAAGCACTTTAGTATTATTTATCTATTTGCCACTTGATAAAGCACTTTAGTATTATTTTCTTTATCATTTATTCCATAAATGTGTTGATATCTCAGTTTAGCTATAAACAGTTGAATACCTAGAAACATCATTTTTTTTGCTTATATTTACGTAAACATGTGGTTACTTCACTCTTGTTCTTTGAGAGTGAAGTAAAATTTGTAGAGATTGTACTGGTCAAGATTGTGTCAATAATGACTAGTATTTCCTAAGTACTTCATAAGGAAAAAACTTGTTGCTCTTGTTCATTATAAGCTGGTATATATGATTAAGGTTCTCTTTGTTCATTCACTAAGGGCAATATATTGCCTATGTAACATATTTATTGTGTAGACAAATAGCTAATTGAAGAAATATGAACGACATCTACTTGTAAAAAAAATTAGAAATTATAAATGTCATTTAAAAGTTTAGTTTGATGATAGACTTCTTGGATCATTAACGCTCTACTTCCTAATGTAACAATTACCATTCTGGGATTAAATTTGTTGGAATGAGTCGATGCACAACACTATACTTAGGCTTTTACTTGTTATTTCTTTTATTTGGTTCAATGCGGCCTAGGAAGAACTGGTTATTTTTGGGCGTATGAGTCTTAAAACATATACCTAGATATTATGTGATTCTCTCTGCCTTTTAAATTTATATTTGTGTATTTTATAGTTGACTTTATCAAAATATAATTATATTTATCTTTTATTAGCAAGATGAACATGCATAATTCAACAATCCAGCAGTACAAGTACTACCGGAAGAAGATATTTTTAAAATTGCTTGTAGAATTAGAATACAATGACTTTACTTATATGTATAATGTTTTTGACTATTAGTAGAGATACACAAAAGTATTTAGTTTTGTAGGAAGTGGTAAATATCTAGTCCATCAATCTTATGTATTGACGTTTGCAAATTCATATAATTTTTAGTTTAAATATTTGTATAAATTTTTTAAAACAAATGTGTAATGTGTATATAACAACTACAAAAAAAATTGTTGCTAAAGGTGTATAGAAATTATTTGTTTTATTGCAATAAAAATTATCGTTGCTAACAGATTAATTATTAATTTTTTGCAACAACTAATATTGTTGGTAAATAGTTTAACTTGTGGCAACAATAGATTTTGTTGCGATAACTTTTATAAGCCACAACTATACAAAATGTAAGGCAACAATTTTTTTGGTTGCATTAAGTCATTTTTGGCAACAATAAATTTTGTTGTTGCAAAAACTTTTCCCATCGGCGTTTATTGCAACGACATGCAACAACTTTTTTATTGTTGCCAATAGTATTTTATACTTTTGGCAACAACATTCAATATAGGCAACAAAAAATATCGTTGGGAAACACCTTCTTTCTTGTAGTTATGATGAGCATGATGTAGAGTGTGGTGTTGTGAGAATGAAATCAATGTGGTTGCACTTTTGAGTGATCTTTTTGAGTGTTTTGTTGACTAGCTGCATTTTGATGTGATCCTTATAATGAAGATCGCATGTATGCATTTGATCTCATGTGCTAGATGAGTATATTTTGAAGTGCAGAGTATGGTGAGGTCTTACTTGAAAGCATGTGTGTGGAGTCCTATAATTTGCCTTGTTATCCAATTGTTTAAATCTTGGCGAATATGAGGCGTGATCTTGGGCAACAATTCAAAGAGGGAACCGAAATGTCTATAATCTTTCATGACTACCTTTTGATGGTGGTCATCCATTTTGGCACCATCTGAGCCTAACCCATTTGTTGGAAAAAAACCAAAAGAAAGCCTCTTAATTCAAATTGTCCCTACCTTCTCACCTAAAATCCTTTTTGATGCATTATTATGTTTGAATAGCCAACTTAGGCCAAAAGCCTAAGTTGGTGGTGTAGAAAGGAAGGAGGAATTAAAGCCAAAGAAAGATGAAATGAGACTCAACTTTGAAGTTTGTTATAACAAAAAGGAACCCCTTCTTCTAAAAAAAGAATTATTGTGATGAAAATGCTTTGGAAAAAGGAAAATGAAAAAGAGAAGTGAATGAAATAAAGATGATTCCAAATAAATTGAGCGAAAAGTCAAAGTTGAGTTGTCGAATGAAAAATAATGAAAAGAACTTGAGAAGAGGTGAACATGGTTGCAACAATGCTTTGAAAACATAAAGTCACCGAGCCAAATTGACCATACCGAAACCCTAAGCCCTATTACAAGCCTAAAAGACCCTTGAGATCTTGCATGAACTAGGTTGTGTGATGATTGGAAAATATGGGCAAACCTATGAGACAAAGCTTGCATGTGTTTCTCTTTTGAGAGAGTGAGAGTTGCATTTATTCCTTATTTTTATGTTGATTTTCTTTGTGATAGCATGGAATCGTTCTTGATGTGAGGGTACTTGAATGCATTTATTGAAACATGTTCTTGCATTAGAAGAGAAGCTAAATTGATTTGAGCTTATGTTGAGACCGTCTAGTCATCATTTGAAGTATTTTATCTTGATTGAGTGTAGCATGTTGTTGAGAGTAGTCTTGTTATGGCACTTGCATGTTATCTCTCATTAAGTACTGTTGTAGACACCCATATTAAGCTAATTGTGTTCTTGATTTACTTGAGGACAAACTAAAGTTTATGTTGGGGGTGTTGATAAGTGGTAGATTTGCAGTCATTTGAGGTTTATTTAGCTCACTAATAGTGTTCTCAATGCCTAATTTTGTCCTATCCCAATAAAATATTGATGATTTTCAGCTATGAAGGCAAATGGACAAGGCAAGGATTGATGTTTGAAAGAATGGCCAAAATAGAAAAAAGTGCAAACTATACATTGTTGATCGCCAAATGAGAAAGGCAGATCGCCTAGTGAGAATGACCTCGCCCAAAATGATAGTGTATAACACTTGTGTCTATCGAATCAGGTCGATAAACTCCATTAGAGAAGGAGATGCACTGAATGAGAAAGGTGACCTTGTTGATCATCAACGAAAATGATAGTGTAAGAAGAAAGATTGAATGCTCGAAAGGCAATGCCCAACGATGCCCCTTATGTAAAAGGCTGACCCAAACGAGTTCACCGACTACGGTTCAAATACCTGAAGCCTAGAGCATGAAAATTCAAGCTGAAGAGCAAGAGGCAATTCACTGAATGAGCTCGACGAGCCCGACTAATGTCACCGAATGAGACGCGCATTGTATTTTGGGAAAATTTTTGGGAAACTATAAATAGCCCAAAGGACAGAGAAATTAGGGTCCTAAAAATAGTTCTGAAAGTAAGAAATAGTGAGAAATAGTTTGAGTTTAGAGAGAACACTAGACCTTTGTGAAGAACACTTTCTAGCTTTAGGGGTTTTACAACTTTGCTCTTGAATTTGATAAATTGAAGTTGAATCCAAAGTGAGTTTACTTGTAACTGCTTAATTTCATACTACTAATGGCTGCTTTCATTGAAGGTATATTTTATTTGTTTTTTTGATGGGTGGCTAAAACCCAAGATATAGGGGTGCAATTATGGGGTTTGGTGTTGATTTAATATAGTGGGTATTGTGTTATGTTCTATTTTGTTGTTGTTCATATATGAAATTGGGCTAATTAGCATGGGGTAATTTATGGGTTAATGTTGCAAACATATATCCTACTCCTAATCTCCGGTCAATGCTCGAAAGTGAGTGATTGGAGTGGGTTATTAGTCCAATACTAGCAATTTAAGTTTGATGTATGTAATTTTCTTGAAAATAGAGGTTATGGTCGAATATATTTATCCTATTTCTACATCTAAAGAGAGAATACAATAAGGTATTTAGTCTTGCATTTAGATGTGACCGAAAGGAGATTCCATGTATAGATGCTTTGAGATAAAAATATGATTAGTGTCATTGAGGATGACTTAGGCTATTCATGAATATTCATCACTATAGAGCAACACAATTACCCAAATCTAACATCGATTTCTAATCCCTGCACCCCTAGATTTCTTGGTAACTCTTACATTCTCCAAAATTTTAGTTTAAATTATGACAACTGATAACCAAAGTTTTTTTTATTTAATTGGTGGAGTTATCCACCCACTTGTTCTTACTATTACAAATGAGCAATTTTACAATCCAAATTTCTTGATAGAAATTTTCTACGATATACCATTCCATGTGGTATTCAACCTGACTCTTCATGGGATTTTTATTGACTACGACCACTATCCCTTTTAATTGGTTTTAAGGAGGACATTTGAGCGTTAAGTCCTCATGATCCGAGGGTTAAGACACTTTTACATGATTTTCTTTACTTCAGTTTTCAAACATTGTATGTGGTGTATGAGTTACGTCCTAATCACTTCCTTTTAATGTAATAGATGGATTTTTGAGACTATGTTAGGCTTTAGCTTTGTCAAAATCTTTTATGTTGTAAGACTGTTTATTTTGAACTCTTTATTTCTATTATCTTATATGATGTATTCTAAGTGGCTTGTGTAGGGCCTCTCGGGTTCTATACGCCATGTTATGCCTAGAGTATACTTTAGTCGTGACAAACCTGGTATTCAAAGCACAAGGTTTAGAAAGTGTATTTCTCACAAGCCATGTCAAGTAGAGTCTTGTTCATGAGTGTGAAGCTTGCCACATATATGAATAAAAGGCTATAAGATGTTTAGGAAACTTCACTTCTTTCATCATTCTAAAGTCGTGCGATAAAGTGTAACTCTATATGTCTCTCTTCTGGTCCTTATCCAATGTTTTCAAGGATATTTCCCCTCAAAGGGCATACATTACAAGGAATTCGTGTGAGAATGTAGAATAAGAAGCTCCTCAAGTTCTGGCTGACCCTTTGGCTGAACAAGTGGGTTACACCGACTTACGAGCTACTTTTCAAGTTTTGGCTTAAACTATGATGGCTCAAGCCAATAGGGAGGTTGTGGTACCTATGAACCCAAATGTATATACGATGGCAACTAGAGTGAGGGACTTCACTAGAATGAATCCCCAAGAGTTTTATGATTCCAAAGTTGAGGAGGATTTTCAAGAAATAATTTTTGAGGTGTATAAGGTATTGATGATCATGGGAGTGACACCGGTAAAAAAGTTCGAATTGGTGCCTTATCAACTTAAGGATGTTTCTTAAGTTTAGTTTGAGTAATGGAAGAAAGAGAGGGCAGTAGATGCAGGTCCTCTTGATTGGGAAAAGTTTAAGGCTACTTTACTTGATAGGTTTATCCCCTTGATATGAGGGAGGCCAAAGTAGTTGAGTTCATTAACCTTTGTCAAGGAAATATGAGTGTGAAAGAGTATGCTTTCAAATTCACACAATTGTCCAAATATGCTCCTTGTATGGTTGCCGACTCTAGGGAAAGGATGAGTAAGTTTGTTTCAAGTGTGTCTAAATTATTGGTTGAGGAATGTCGTACCACCATGATCATTAAAGAAATGGATATTTCTCTCCTGATGCCACATGCTCAACAAATCTAACATGAGAAGCTTAAAGAAAGGTCTAGGAAGGCAAAGAGGGCAAAGACCGATGATGGTGACTTTTCACATTCGAGGTCTGATGGACATGGTCATTCTAGATTTCGATAAAGGTTCTCCGGTCAAGGTTTCTCTAATGCTCTGGTTGAAAAGTTTAACAAAGATAGGGTGTCTAACCCTAAGCCTCTAGGAGGAAATAGTGGTGGATCTTCTTTGTCTACTTGTACTAGGTGTGGAAGGAAGAATGATGGTAAATGCTTAGCTGGTATAGAGGGATGCTTTGTTTGTGATGAGTGTGGTCACAAGATACGGGATTGTCTGTCACTTACTACCAAGGGAAAAATGGTTGTCAAGCTATGACTAGTAATTCAAGTTCAAGTGCTCCAAAGCAAACCAATTCTATGTGCTTCAAACACGTCATGATTAAGAGGGCTCTCCCAATGTGTTTATCGGTATTTTGAAAATTTTTCATCTTGATATTTATGCTTTTCTTGATCCCGGTGCTACTTTGTCTTTTGTGATGCCATATGTGGCTATGAGATTTGATATTTCTCTGGATGTGTTGTTAGACCCTTTTACTGTCTCTACTCCTATTGGTGAGTCTATTGTGGCTAAGTGTAATACCTCAGGTTTGAAAAAAGGAAGAAATAAAATTTTGGACTGCAGACTATGTCTACGGGTCCCATCTACGGACCGTAATGGCATCCGTTAAAAGGGGGGGGGGGGGGACATATTTTCTTAAATTCAAGTCTAGTACCTTTTCTACGGTTCACCAGGATGGTCCATCATCCTATGTGCGAGTCGTAGATAGGTTTCGTAGGTGAGTCCCATACTTCGTGAAGTTTTGAGGGTTAAAGTTGGTTTTTACGGACCGCTGAAAGACTTACGAGCCGTAGAAATGTTCCGTCAAAAGGTAGGTGATTTCATGGTCTAGTACATGATCTACGGTTAACCAGTACAGACCCTAGGTCGGAACTGTAGGTCGAGTTTGAAAGAATTTTTAAAAATGGATTTTAAGTCTTTTTCCTAAATGATTAATGTCTAAACTACGCCATCTTACCTTTTACCCTACGCCCTATATAATGTTTTTAACCCCAAATCAGCATTTTGTATTCATTCTCCTAAAATCCCTCAAATTAACTCCCCAAATTCTCTCAAGACTAAGGAAGAAGAAGAGGAGCTAAGGTTCAATTTCAAGTATCCAATCCTACATTCTTTGTGGGCTTTTAACATCAAGGTATGTTAGTATTCACTTATGGGGTCCTTTCCTCCATAGGGTCCTAAAATATCTCTATTTTGTAAAGATAGATTCTTAATTCAAGTTAGAGTTTTATTCAATCTTCATGAGTTTCAATTTTGATCAAATTGATTGTTTTTTATCTATTTATGCATCCATTGAGGCAATTACATGGTTTGGAGTTATGTTCATATGAACCCATGAATTTTAGACTATGAACACATGATTAAGCTTATTAACTATGAAAAGTGAATTAATACATATATGCATGTTCCTTCTAAATAATTGATATAAATGATTTAAGGTTGCTTTGAGAGTATGCATGTTCATGGGTTTGTCATAGATAGACATTAACTAGTAGATCCAATTTAGCTCAAATGTATGGATCTTACCTTCGCAAGTAAGGACATATATTTTAGGTGTGGGATAGACACAGGATTCTATGTTATATTTGACATGGTCTATGTCGGTTATATGGTACACTTCCCACAATAATATACTGTTACTTTCAAAAATATCTCACAAGTGTTTTAAAGATGTTTAGCTTGCATTGACCATGATTATGACTTATGTTTTCTAATATGTTATCTTACAATTTAGCTTGGTTATTGCATGCCATATAAATTCCTTTTTAGCATGATTTCATAACTCTTATGCATTGCTAGCTTACATAGTACATTTCATGTACTAATGCATACTTGTGCCTACATTGTTTCACTAATGTAGGGTCCGACACTCCTACCTTTCATACTCGTGGGTAGTTGATCCTTTTGGGATTTTGAAGATTGGTGAGTCCTCATGTTCTGAGGATCGAGACACTTTTATTGCTTTATGTCATTTCCATTTTCATACTTTGTATGTGATGTATGACTTACGTCCCAATCGCTTTCTTTATGATGTATTAGATGGATTTTTAGACTTATGTTACACTTTCGCTTTGTCAAACTCTTTTGATTTATAAATATATATGATATCTTTATTTCTATTATCTTGTATGATATATGCTAAGTAGCTTGTGTAGGGCCTCTGGGGTTCTATACGCCATGTTATGCCTAGGGTATACTTTGGGTCATGACAAACTTGGTATTTAGAGCACAAGGTTAAGAAAGGTCCTAGAATGTCTCATAAGACACGTCGATTAGAGTCCTATTTATGAGTATGAAGTGCGCAACATTTATGAATAAGAGGTTGTAAAATGTACATGAAACTCCACTTCTTCCATTACTTTAAAGTCGTGTGATAGCATGTAACTCTATATGTCTCTCTCCTAATCCCTATATGATGCTTTTCAGGATATGGCCCCTCGAAGAGCATACGTTAGAAGAAATGCAGTTAAACATGGAATAAGAAGCTCCATAAGAAGCTCCTCAAGATCCTCGAGTAATGGCCGACCCTTTGGCCAAACAAGTGACTAATGCAGAGTTTCAAGTTGAGTTTAAAGTGTTGGTCCAAGCCATGACGACTCAATCCAATAGGGAGGGTGTGGTCCCTGTGAACCCAAATGTGGGTACGGCGGAAACTAGAGTAATAGACTTTACTAGAACTAATTCCCTAGAGTCTTATGGTTCCAAGGTTAAGGAAGATCCTTAAGAGTTTATTGATGAGGTACACAAGATGTTGATAGTCATAGAAGTAACGACGTTGGAAAATGTGGAATTTTCCGCTTATCAACTTAAGAGTGTTGCTCAAGTTTGGTTCAACCAATGAAAGGAAGAGAGGGTGGTTGATGCAGGTTTTCTTGATTGGGGAAAACTTAAGGGTACTTTCCTTGATAGGTTCTTTCCCCTTGAGATGAGGGAGGCAAAGGTACTTGAATTCATTAACATTCGTCAAGGAAATATGTGTGGAAGACTATGCTCTGAAATTCATAGAATTGTCCATATATACTCCTTCTATGGTTGTCAATTCTAGAATACTCAACTACACCTCATCCGATACTAGGTGTAAGTGGTCGCAATCTAGTATAAACCCAACAAAGAGTTGGGGTCGATCCCACAGGGAATGATACAAGTTAGAATTCAGTTACGAAGTTATAAATGTGGTCCAATCAATTGTAGGAATAGAAATTATCGAAAACATTTAGATAAATCAAAGGGGTGACAACGAATGTCAGATGGGGGGGATTTGATTTGTCAATTTAACTACTATAATAATTAGGAAAAGAGGGGAATCAACAAGTAGAGAGGAATTCTTGGGGATGTGATCAATTATAGGCTAATTTCGCTATATGGGTAATTGTGAGTTACTAACAATTGCTAAATCTCAGTGGGTAGGCTTGATTATAGATGCAATAGCTTTCTCTCGAACAACTATTACAATTCAAGCGAGTTCTCTTGAACCTCCACAAGCATAACACTATAAGTAGCCCAATGCCTCAAGTTATCTACTCTCTTGAGCTAGATTGGTTGAATTGAGTTTAGAATTCACTCTCTCGAGCTGAACCCACAATAACCCAATTACTACAATCATCAATCGAAAACCTTAGTTCTAAACCTATTTCTCAAGCAAGCCCAGAACACTAAGTTAGAATTGCATTTGCATCTACAATTCATAGATTAATACACAACTATCAATTAAACCCACTTCAAATCAACATTTAAATCAGTAAACAATAGTACCTATAAGCTAATTAAAGCAAATAATCACATGATCACACCCCAATCCCAAAAATTGGGGTTTTTGCCACACATCATTAAAAGGAAGAAACAATTACTTATTATGTTATCCATGAACTGGGTAATGGTTCCCAAATCTCTACAATGCTTCAAATCAACTCAATTCAGAAACCCAATTGAAAACTCCTCAAAACCAAGTAAAACAAAGTCTCAAAAGCGCTAAGTTCTACAAATGGAGAAATTACCCAGGAAAAATCACTGGATTCAAGACTAGATCCTTTTTCTGCTCCTTGAAATTCAATTTATATTTTTCCAAATTTTGGCCTTCAGGATCACTTGCTCCATTCCATCGCGGATTTGCCTTGGCTTTTTAACCTTAAAGTTTTGTGACTTTAGGCGATCAGGATCAAGGTCGCCGATCCATTCGGCGGTCCTCAGACTGTCCAGTTCTATCGCCAAGTAGGTTTTTCCCTAGGCGGGCATGCCAGAACTTTTGGCGAACTGAAGAGCCACTCGACGGCTCGCCGAGTGGTCTTGGCGATCACCAGGATTGCCTCTCTTTAACTTCTTTAGCTTTCTTTGCTTCTTTTTACCCGATAATGTCCTTGTCTTGGTTCATAGCCTTCATTACTGCAAATCAACACTTTAACATCAGTTTAGACAT
Organism: Solanum verrucosum; assembly: GCF_900185275.1. Classification (NCBI taxonomy): domain Eukaryota; kingdom Viridiplantae; phylum Streptophyta; class Magnoliopsida; order Solanales; family Solanaceae; genus Solanum; species Solanum verrucosum. The sequence continues at coordinate 804,524 of NW_026020168.1, forward strand.
AAATTAGGCATCGAGGACAATAAAACTATGAAAACAAAGACCTAAATGAGTCGAAATCTAAGTCTCATCACCTAGCCCAATTATCATGTCAAAGCTAATTGTCAGACAGAAACTGAAAACAATGAGAATCCGTCCTCAAAGTATGAGGACTCACCAAAACTCTAAAATCTCTTAAGTCAACCTTTAGCCACGAAACTGAGAACCTTGACTTTCGGACCCTACATTTAGGGAAATGTAGGCAAGAAAATACATTAGTACAAAATAATGTGTCAAGTATGATAGCCATGCATAAATTATTTAAATCATGCTAAAAATGGACATTTTCATAAGTATGCAATGATCAAGCTAAAACATGTATTTTGAGAGCTAAAAACCATGAGTCATAAAACCACGATCAATGCAAGTGAACATCATATTTGAACACATGTGAGATACTTTTTGAAGTAACCTTAGTTCATTATTATTATTATTATAGGAATGAGCCTTAACTGACATAAAGACCATGTAAGCTATAACATGATCCCGAGGTGTCTCCCACACCGAAAAGGGTTGTCCTACTTGCCAAGGTAGAATTGTGAACTTCTAGCTTAGGTGGATCCACTAGTTAATGTCTATCTATAAAATCATCCTGTGGGGCACATAGGTAAGGAATAAGGAGATTGCTTTTAGAAACCTGGCCTCAACTCGGGAGAGCTTCTATCTCAATATCCTCTCGATGCTAAGCATACATTCCCATGGAGTAGTTATTAAGTCTTGACTTATCTTTATCTTTAAAAGACATGGGTAGTCTCCCCTTGTCTTATCATAGGATAACTCCTTAGACCATGCGTGAGAAAACCTTTCACCATCCATGATCTTTTCATCATAGCTCATAAAGGAACATGGGTAATCACCTCTTGTCCTTACATCATAAGACTTGGGTAATCGCCTCTTTTTATTCAATTAGAGTGAATGGGTAATCACCTCTTGCCTTATCATTAGATTAGCTTCTTAGCATTGGTTTATTTTAGGTGAGAAAACCTTTCAACCCTAAGAACCCTTATTATGTGAGAATACCTTTCACAATCGTGCATAGGTGTGTATATGAGAGAATTCCTTTCAATAACACAACAACAACAACAACATCATTGATACTTCACTCTCAAAACACCCTTAAATTTTTTTGATAAACTTCATAAGAATATGCATAATTTCAAAATTCACCTTTAAAGGTTCAAAACCCACTTTCAATCATAAACATATAGAAATCATGTGTTAGATATGAGTTCATAGAAATTCATCATAAAATCATATAATTCTATCAATTCATGCTTGATTTCATAAAAATCTTCTTTCATAATCAAACCCACATTATATCATTTTAATTGGAAAATATGGAATTTACATAGGTTCATAGGGGATCATCATAAAAACCATAGTATTTCATCAATTCATGCATAAGAGATCATGATTCAATCATTTAAATCAACATTGAAGAGAACCCATGGTAATTGAAGAAAACCCTAACTCAATAGGGGAATTCTAACTTTGAAAATAGCAGAATTTTGGAACTCCATGGATGAAAACAATCATACCTTGATGCCAAAAGCTTGAAAGCAATGGAGGATTTGGAGGCTTGATCTTCAAACCCTAGCTTTCTTGTTGAATTTCTAGAGAGAGATATTTGGAGAGAAAGAGCTTGATCAACTTTTGAAAATTTAAGAGAAAGAATTTAGTTTGGGTGATTTGGGGTTTAGAATCATTATATAGAGCTTTGGGTAGAAGGAATAATGACTTAGTATTGAGTTAAAACAACTGGAAAAAGACCCAATAACCCCTAACATAAAACTGCTGAATTTGCTCACTAGAAGCCCATCACTGGTCGTCATGACCACCACGGCCTGTCAAACGGGTCGTGAAGAAATTTAGCCTGACAATGCTTCACTATTTTGGGTATAACTTTTTACTACAAGATGGGAATTGGGCAAACTCGGTGGCGTTGGAAAAAGGACTAAAATAACTTTAATTTGATAGGTTATGAGCCAACTAATTGGTACTGAGATAAAAGATATGATCGTTTGAAGTTGACCTTAAACTCTAAGTCTAAGAAAAACCCCTTACAGAGAACTTCACGTTCGGTGTGGGGCTTCACGGGCCGTTGTGATGCCCATGGCCCTTGACCAATAGCTAGGGGAGGACCCCTACTTACTTGACCCCCTTCGCGACCACTTTGACGGCCCGTCAACCTTACCATGGGCTATCTAGGCGTCTGATGAGTCAACAAATTGGACTCCTTTAGGGCTATATTTTTATAGAATTAGTGTCCTCAAATGCATATTTTATCTCAATATCTGATGAAAAACCCTTAAGTTTCAGGTATTTGGAGTTTGAGGGAAAGCATGGACACTACTTAGCAAAAAAGGAACAAAGGCAGCTGAAAAAATGAAGATCTAAGAATCGCTGAACCCATTCAGTGAATTGCCAAAAGGTCTTATCCTCACCTTTTGTTCCAGTGTGCTGAGCCCTGAAAGAACGGATCAAATCGGCTGTGAAAAGGAGTAGTCGACGTATCGCTGAGCAATTCAGCGAAGCTGTACTATGTCACCGAATGATCCAAAACACGACGATGCTGAAGGATAGAGCAAAACAGTGATGAAACCTACCAAAGGGCGGATCGCCAAGTTGATCGGCGATCTCGACTAACGATTCGGAATGATCCGCTGCAACACAGATTTTTGAAAACTATAAATACTCATTGAGAGTTGTAGCTTATTATCAGATTTTTAATATAGAATTTTTAACATAGATTTTTGAGTTCTAAGTTTGGAGAGGGTTTTGAAGAACTTGAAGATTCAAAGGGTTTCAACTCCAAGAATTTGGACTTGGGTCTTGTGGATTCTTCATTCTTTGCTTGTTTTGCGATTTAAATCTTCATACCCACTTGAATGCAAACTCATTTGGTATAAATTTCTATCTCTTTTACATGTCTAGCTAAAACCCCAATTCTTGGGGTGTGATTTTGTAAATATGGATTAGATTATCTGTTGGGTCTTGCTTATTGATGGTTTATTTGTTGAGTAAATGTGATTTCGTTTAGTAGTTGTAGTGGAACTTAATGAAGTTGTAGTTGCAAATACGATTTCACCTTTGTGTTTTTGGCTTGCTCGAGAAAGAGGTCGTAAAACTAAGACTACCAAATTGATGGCCGGTGGGATTGGGTCGACATGAGGTTCAACTCGATAGAGTGAACCCTAGTCCTTCTCCCACACACTCAGCTCGAGAGAGTGAGTGGGCTAAGGCGAAGGTTGTTCTTCATGCGGTAAGTGTGTGTCCGAGAGGAACCCATTTGATTTAGGGTAAGTTGCTCGAGAGATAATTTTCCCCCACTATAGTCTAGCCTAGTCACAAATATTCAACAAATTTATTTTCAAAATCATGGACCCAATAGTTTAGTTTATCCCATATTCCTATCACATCCCAAGAATCCCATCTCCTTGGTTAGTACTCTTTGCATTTTTGCTTACTTGTGACAAACCCCATTTGTTAATTGACGCTTGCGTCACCCCTTTGATTTATAATGTTTTTAATCGATAATATTTTTAGCTATGACTAATTAGAACTTAATTTTATTTTTCTATTAATTATCAAGCCCAGTCCCTTGGGACTCGACCCCAACCCTTGGTTGGATTACTTTACTGTTGTACGATCATAGACACTTGCATTGGAAGTTGTGTATTGATTATGCAAACATCAGTCTTCCACCACCCGTAAAATTGTTCGTTGAAACGAGGTGGTCTAGTGGTGGACTGACCTTCTTCCAGACTAGGTGGAGCAGTCATTCCTTCAGGATCTTTTTTTTCTTGGTGTTACGACCCAAATAGAAAAGTCAAGCTCTGATACCACTTGTTGGAATGTATGTGTCCCCTAGTTACGATAGGAACATGTCCTTAGCACAATTAAGATTAACATAAGATAAGTACTGAAAGTAAAGATAGCACACACAACTTTACGTGGAAACCTCCTTGCTCAAGGGAGTAAAACAACGACCTATCTCACAGGGTTTTCAAACTGCTTTTACCAAACTTCACAAGCCAAAGTAAAACCCAGTTTACAACACACACGAGATTAACCTCCTAATCTCTATTTTGAGTAATACACTATCACTCAATGAGCCTAATCAATGTCTGCATTGCCCACTATACTAACCCAACTGATTAATATAGACTTTAGTGTAAGAGACGAAGTTGCCCTCAACTAAGTTCATACCATGATTCACCCAAGTTTGAAACATCTAACACAAGAGAAATGAATCCTACAATATAAGCAATCAAAGTAACAACTGGTTCAGGAAGCAATTGGACAGTCTATGAGGTCCTTGATGTTTTTGAAGCTTGAATATCTCTCTTTGCATGAATGAGTGATTTGTTGTTTGTCATGTTGAATATATGAAGCATCAAGAGTTAATACCCATTGGACAAACAACCTCGTCCCTTCTGATTGGTGTGTACACTGAAGACCTCACCAACTTCTGATGAAGAGAACTTTTCAGTTGTATAGCACATGGGCCTGGACGAGCATACTTTGCAGAGGACTAGGTCCTGCATTTGTGAAGAGATCATCAAAACATCTGGGAGCATTAAGACTTATTAGAATGCTACTTACTGGGTCTTGAAGAAGTGGCTTTGCGTCATCTTTTGCAAGTTTGAAAGCGGGTTTTGTCATCTTCTTTACTTCGATTTTGCCATTCTTGTTAGATTCTTCGCCTCCTTCATAGCCCTTTTACTCCAGAAAATTAAATGAAAGGTGTCAATTAAGTCTTGGTTTTGTTTTTGGTGACACTTTGACCAAGAAATAATCAAATCCACTTTAAAATGTAATTAAGTAAATCTGGGACTGAATTAACATTTTCAAAACTTCTAATCTTTTATATACAAAAAATCACTTTATTTTTCAAATTTTATAAACTCTATCCAACCATTGAATTTTCTCTTCTTCTTCTCCCAACGTTCTCTCTTATCTTCTTTTTCTTCCTTAGAAAATCTGAAAATCCAACTATCAAAACAAATACTCTCCCAATTATCTTATTTTCCTCCTCATCTCCGGTCGTGGACTCTCTCCTCTTTCTGAACTGAAGATCGTGTTCGACTTAAAATGGGTAAGTCATTTTTTGAAAGATTTCACAATTTTCGAACAATACATTCTTGATACTAAGGATTTTCTTGGGTTAAATGAACAATAAATCGTTCTATAGATGTGAAAATTGAACAATGCTATAATGGTACCTATTATTTATTGTTTTTGAAAGAAAATCAACAAACTCAAAAAAACCCTAATTTTGAGGAAATGTATATGTATTGTTAACATTCAGTGAAAAGTCATTTTTTTGTGTTCTTTTTGTGACCAGTTTGTTCATATTAGTTTAGAAATATAGTCTTGTTCAGTTAGAGTAAATATATATTATTTGTTGAAAGATGTGTCGTATGTCGCTACATTTAGTGATATGTTGGTACATATTCCAACAGAGTTGTCATATGTTGGAACATATCACCTATGTGTTAGGGCAACAAAATGGTCATTTGTAGTAACAGAAGATTCATCTGTGGCAACAGATGATTCATCTATAGCCACAGAAGATTCATCTATGGCCACATAAGATTCATCTGTGGCAACATAAGATTTATTTGTGGCAACATAATGTCCATATGTGGAAACATAAGTATAAATTGCTACCCATTATTATTTTATAATCAATTGTTAAACTCTCAACCTTTTTTTATTTACCTTGTGGCCCAACTGATACAAGAAGCTTCATCTATGACAACAACTCAATCTTTTGTTGGTGTTGCTTCCTCTTCTAACATGAAATGCTTTTCTTGTCTATGCAAAAATGTGAGGAACAACATGATTATTTGATTAATCATGTTAAAGAACTCACTAATATTTTTAATGAAATGACTTATAATATTGATGTACATACATCCAAGAAGATTTCACAATCTTTGAAGTATATGAGCTTGAAAAAATCGATTTTCCAATCACTATGTATAATTAGTAAAAGAAAAAAAAAATGACTACTATTCCAGTATCACACTCAACCCTAAAATTCAAGGAGAATGAGAATGAGAAGGAGAAGGAGGAGGAGGAGAAGATGAAGGAGAAGCAGAATGAGGGAGAAGGAGAAAGAGAAGGATAAGGAGAAGGATAAAGCGAATAAGAAAGCGAAAGAGAAAGAGAAAAAGAACAGAAGAAAGTCGCCAGTTGTGATGTTAAGCAACAATATCCATTTGAAGGTTTTAACATTGACAGTGAGGGTCCAACTGAACTAATGTCATCTTTCTCGCAATGGATAAACGAGGGTCTTTACAAGCATCAAGCAAAAAAGTAAAGTCATTCAATTATTATTAGTATTTTCTTCTTGTTGTCCACTAAATAATTATTTATAATGATTACACAATTGCAGAAAAGACAAGGACAATCACTACTTAGCCAATTGCTCGAATCTTGAGTTCAAATAACTTGATTTTGTAGTTGCATTTCCAAAGAAGAAGGACTGGTTCTACATAATGTCTCAACCCAATAAGTGTTGGACTGATGAGGTATATCCATGCCCACTTTTATCTTTTGATTAAGACATGAATACATACAAATAAATTGATACAAAAATACACTTGTTGATACATATGTACTGCATGTGGATGTCATTTTATACTATTTGTGGAAGAAGTCGAAGCAACAGAGTCATTCTAAATATCGATATACCACTACTAATTGTTTTTTCAAAACATACATTGACAATGCCAATGTTGTTCCTGAAAATGAGTATAAAATCGTTGGCACTATCAAAGGGTTTGGTATACCTGGTGGACTGCCTTGGCACCACAAATAAGGTTTAAGTCCTTGTAAATTGTAATAGGGAGTTCAGTGGGTCTTGGTAGTCGTTGTATTGAAGGAACGGTGCATAAAGGTGTATGATTCGATGTCCTTATCTAGGACTAACAAAAATTGTGCTCTGAGATTCAAAAGTTGTATACATTGTTGCCAAAGTACCTTGAATCCAGTGGATATTTTTTTATCAAAAATACGAAACCAACTGGTCAGTTCTTGAATCTTACCAAGGAAAGAACAAATCTCACCTATTCGTAGTCAAACATGTTACTGGTATTGCCTAACAAGCAAGAAATAGTCTGTAAGTATCACATTATTTTTTGTCTTACCACTATTGAAATGTGATGTTATTATATTTTCTAATTGATGATATACCCTATAGAGATTGTAAACTTTTTGTTGCTGCATACGCTGAGTTTTTTAGTGATGGACTCTAAGTACCATCTTATAGAATTATTTCTGAAACCCTTTGCATGAGATATACTTCACTCCTATGGAATTATGAGATTTTAAAGGCTCGGAGTGGCTATGTTAGTAACAATGACGACCCACGAGGGCCTAGACCTAAAAAAGCAAGTTTGATGAAAATATTGTGGTTACCGCCATTGATTAATTGATGATTATGTTATCATTGTGAATTACCTTTTTGTTGATAAGTTGTAAAAACAAACTGGTGAAATGTTCATTTTTGCCGATAATATTAATATTAATGATTATTATTATTATTATTATTTTGTTGGAACAAATGGCAATTATGATGGAAAGGAAGAAATATGGTTTATGTGGCAACATATATAACCTCTGTTGTAAAAAAACCACATAATTATCTACATGTGCCCTAACAGAAAGGACATATGTGGCGACATATGTCACAGAAAGGAGATATATGGTAACGTATGTCACAGAAAGGAGATATATGGTAACGTATGTCACAGAAAGGAGATATATGGTAACGTATGTCACAGAAAGGAGATATGTGGCAACATTATATTGTCACCAATTGTTCATTTTTGCTGATAATATTAATACTAATGATTATTATTATTATTATTTTGTTGGAACAAATGTCAATTATGATCGAAAGGAAGAAATGTGGTGTATGTGGCAACATATAGAACCTCTGTTGTAAAAAAAACCACAGAATTATCTGCATGTACCACAACAGAAAGAAGATATGTGGCAACATATGTCACACAAAGGATATATGTGGCAACATATGTCACTTTGAATTGTCAAAATTATATAAAAAAAAAGGTTTAAAGCAATCGTCCTTCATTTTCCCTCTCTCATCTATAAAAGGTCGTTTCATATTCCAAATTTAATTTATTTTTACTAATTTCCATTTTCTTTTCTCTTCTTTCCTTTCATCTCTTGTCTCTCATTTCTCTATTATTCCTTCACAGATCTAGTTGTTGTTGAGATATTTTCTACAACATCAGTGGTAATCTATTGCGATATTTTTTACAACAAGTCGCCATTGCCCTCATCATTTCTAGTTCATCGTTCTTATCTTCTCAGGTAACATTTTATTAGGGTTTTGAAATACTTACTGGTATTAAATCAGGACGTTTTTAGTGGTTTATCACTTATTTATTTGTATGATGGTTGGGGTTGTTATTTCTTTTGAAATATTATCTGATTTCAAAAAGCTTAATTTGTAGTTGGTTGGTTAGGTTTTAGGGAGTGTTTTGTTATTTGTTGGTTGGTTCATGTGTGGTATTGAATCGTATTTGTTGTTGTGTTGTTGTGTGTTGTGTTGTGTTGTTCTGTTTGGTTGTTGTTATTTTGTTAAGAAAATATTTGATTTTATGGTTGCAAATACAATATAATGCCTTCTGTCAAAAGAAAAATTGTATTAAGAAATGAAACAACTGACACAAAGATCCAGAAGAGGCCTAGGAACTAAAACTTGTAGGAAGAAGAATAAAAATTCGATTTTCACACTTTTAGAAGAACTTGCAACTGAAGCAGTTTCTTCTTCTCAAGTAGAACCAGAATTTTTCTCAAATAGAATATGAATAAAGAGAAGAAAAAAAATGAAGTTGATGATGATGGAGAAAGAGAAGAAGGGAACAAAAAAGAAGTATAGGAAGAAGAAGGTAAAAACAAGAAGTTGAGGAAGAAGAAGAACAAAAAGAAGTTGAGGAAGAAGAAGGTAAAAATGAAGAGGTCGAGGAAGATAAAGGAAAACAAAAAAAGTTGAGGAAGAAGAAGGAAAAAATAAAGAAGTAGTTGAGGAAGAGGAAGAAAAAATAAATGAAGTTGATGAAGATAAAGAAAAAAATAAAGAAGTTGAGGAAGAAGAAGGGAAAAAATGAAGTTGAGGAAGAAGAACAAGGGAAAAAATGAAGTTGAGGAAGAAGAACAAGGAAAAAAATGAAGTTGAGGATGATGGGATCAAAATTGTCAATGTACACTTTCCCTGTTCATTTCCAGCCTAATGCTACTGGTCATAGCATTATAAGGTCAGTCATGGGAAAATCTTTCGATTCCTTCAGGACCATACTGAAGGCAAATGGTTTGGAAGATTTTTTTAGGAATAGTTATTTTAGTCGATGACTTGATTTGCCAGAAAAAAATAATGCACGTTTTCAAATGACTATGGTCTATGAACTTCTGAAAGAAGGTTCATTTTTTAGAATAATGAAAAGAAGGATGGGGTGTTGATTAATTTTTGTGGCATGCCACTCTTCTTTGGCAAAAGAGAGTTTGCCATAGTTATAGGATTAAAATGTCATTCTCCTTCTGAGAAAATCCCTGAATTTACAATAAAAAAACAACCACGGAGACGAAAGGAGAAGCACAAACAAGTAAGGAGCAGTCAACTGAAGAACAAGACTTGGTGTCCTTGTTGGCCGAAGCTTCAAAAATCCCCAATTGATATATTTGTTGACTTACAAGGATACACCAAAGAAGAACAAGGAGTCACTGTGCTTACTTTGGTTTGTACATAATGTACTTTTGGCCAAAGATGTCAACAACAACATAGCCCTTAAATTGGTGAAGTTATTTGAGGATATTGAGGCTTTCAACAACTATCCTTGGGGTTATGACAGCTATGAATTAACTGTCAAATACTTGTTGGCTCCTTTATCTCCAAAGACCAATAACTTATTTGGATTTATATGGGCTTTCATGGTAAACATAAATGTTCTTAGTGTTTTTATATATTTTTTGAATAATTCAACATTTTATTTGTGGCATGTATTCCTTTTTTATAGGCTTGGGCATTTAAAGTCATTCCTCATTTGAGGCATCAAGTAACTGCAGAAGAAGAGATTTCATCTCCAAGATATTGAGATGGTTGAGAGCAAAAAATGTCAAAAAGGATTGGATTGGTGCAAAAAGGATTCTGGCAGTCATGAACCTGACAAAAACTCATTTTTTGACTCTTGATATCCTCTTGTTCAAGGGTCGCATGAATGTTTATGACTACTCCATGATGATTCAAGCACATAATTTGGAAAACATAAACATAGATGATGATACAATTCAACAATCTAAATCAATCTAGGCATAAATTCATCAACATTCATTCATAATCAACAAACCCACTTCATAAGGTACAATGTAGAAATTGAGAGAAATCATGGTTCATAGAGTATTTTCATCATAAATCATCAATTAAACATCAATATAATCATAGTTTATCATTTGAAAACGTTTGATGCAGAACCCATGAGATTGAGTGAAACTTAGGGTTCTTGTGTAACTTGAAATCCTTGAAAACTTCTTTGAAATTGACTCTAGGGTGAAAGCTAACCCTAGATGAAGGATCACCATACCTTTTACTTGAAGAATCCCATGAAAATCTACCCAATAGCCTTCCTCTTCAGCCCTAAGTCTTCTTCTCTCTTGGTCTTCAATGGAGTTCTCAGAGAGAAGATATTTTGGGAGATAGGGTTTTGATTTGGGGAAATTGAGAATGAAATCTAAAATACTATTTTAATGTTTTAATACTTATAAAATACCTCAAAATACTTAAAATAATCGAACCCACACTAATTGGGACTTGGAGTGAATTTACTAATTCACCCCTAGCTTGGTCGTGTCACTTGACATCAAACCAGGTCCAAATGACGGACCCCCATCCACGGACTGTGGATGGGTTGACGGACCGTACTGGTCATCCGTCAATGGTGGCTATGGCTTGCACTTGGGGGACATGACCCACGGAGGTCACCCACGGGGCGTGGATGGACCTACGGGGCGTGGTCCCCTTCCGTGGTCCACCAAGTTCGGGGAAGCCTTGAGGTTTCAAGGGGTCTTGGGGGTTAGACTTAGGGTCCTCCTCAAGGACCCCTAGGGTGGCCCAAGGGGAGTAATACCTAGATGTTTAACCCCTAAACCCTTCAACCTTGACTCGGGAAAACATAGAACTACTCCAAAAGTCATGACAAACACAAACGCACACACGTTAGGCTCTAGTTTCACTAGTTTGTTTTTAGGGTCATTACATTGTCCCCCACTTAGGAATTCAAGAACATAACTTGGAAAACATAAACATGCCATTGATAGTTGATATAGTGACATGCAAGGCTAGGCTAGGCTACATATCCATATTTACAAGGCATTAATGCCAACAAAAACAACAAAATTTACATCTGAAATGCCCTAGCCTTATACTACTACTTTAGCCAGCAAAAAAGGACTTGACTGGAGGATCTGAAGTCAGCATTGAGTGATTAAAGCTGGAGGGGCATCACCATTCTTTCTTGAAGGTTGGTGGATCATAGCTACCCATGCACTCTGTCACAAGACCACCTACAGAAAAACAAACAACCATAGTTAGCTACCCCATGCACTCTGTTACCAGACCAGACATGATGTTATAAAGTAAGAAAACTTACCAAATGATGAAGTTATCCTTCATTAGACAAGATTCAACAAAAATAAACAGCGACCATCACCTATGCACTAAGAAACACACTTGAAGAAGACATCATATTAACTGAGAACAACATAATTACGTTGATCACCCACAACAAGAGCATGCGAAGACTTAAATTTTTCCAAGGTGGTAACATATTCTCAGGGAAATTTGAGTGAGAGAGTGAGATGAGGAGAAAGGAGAAAGAATAAAGGAAAGAGAGCTTTTTTGTGAGTAAATTGTGAATTAAGGGAACCCTAACCCTAACCCTAACCCTAACCTAAGTATTAACCATTTTATAATGATTGAGAGTGAGTGAGTGGAGTGTGTGTTAGTGGAGTGAGGAGAGTTTCTATAATGATATGTTACATGTTGCATTAGGTCAAAATTTAATTGAATTAACACCAAAAATCACATTTTAGGATATGTATATGTTGCCACATATGCCATATCTGTTGCAATTTCTGCCCGAGAATTCAATGTTTTATCCAACAAAACGTGCATATGTTGCCACAGATAACACTTCAAGGATGAGTTAATCGATAAATTGAACAATTTAGCAATGGAAAAATGTAGAATTGGACCATATTTTAGTACTTTGGACCATAATTAAGCAACAAAAAGATGCTATAACACTTGGAACAACGATTTACAAGGGTGTTGTATAACTATATATCATATGGAATTACTTAGTCATTGTGTGATGAACTAGTGGTATGATATAGAATTGATGAAGGTTGTTGTATTAGACCCATAATTTTGTACTTAGACATATTTTAGGGACTATATATTAGAGTTACATGTTGCATTAGGTCAAAATTTAATTGAATTAACACCAAAAATCACATTTTAGGATATGCATATGTTGCCACATATGCCATATCTGTTGTAATTTCTGCCTGAGAATTCAACAATTTATCCAACAGAAGGTGCATATATTGCCACTGATGACACTTCAAGGATGGGTTAATCGATAAATTGAGCAATTTAGCAATGGAAAATGTAGAATTGGACCATAATTTAGTACTTTGGATCATAATTAAGAAATAAAAAGATGCTATAACACTTGGACAACGATTTACAAGGGTGTTATACAACTATCATATGGAATTACTTAGTCATTGTATGATGAACTAGTGGTATGATAGTATTTGTAAAAATAATTGATAAAATTGATGAATGTTGTTGTATTAGACCATAATTTTGTACTTAGACATGTTTTAGGACTATATATTAGTGTTACATGTTGCATTATGTCAAAATTTAATTGAATTAACACCAAAAATCACATTTTAGGATATGCATATGTTGCCACATATGCAATATCTGTTGCAATTTCTGCCTGAGAATTCAACAATTTATCCAACAGAACGTGCATATGTTCCAATAGATGACAGTTCAAGGATGAGTTAATCAATAAATTAAGCAATTTAGCAATGGAAAAATATAGAATTGGACCATATTTTAGTAATTTGGACCGTAATTAAGCAATAAAAAGTATTATAACACTTGGAACAACGATTTACATGGGTGTTATATAACTATCATATGGAATTACATGGTCATTGTATGATGAAATAGTGGTATGATAGTCTTTGTAAAAATAATTGATAGAATTGATGAAGGTTGTTGTATTCGACCATTATTTTGTACTTAGACATGTTTTAGGACTATATATTAGTGTTAGATGTTGCGTTAGGTCAAAATTTAATTGAATTAACACCAAAAATCACATTTTAGGATATGCATATGTTGCCACATATGTCATATATGTTGCAATTTCTGCTTGAGAATTCAATAATTTACCCAACAGAACGTGCATATGTTGCCACAAATGACACTTCAAGGATGGGTTAATCGCTAAATTGAGCAATTTAGCAATGGAAAAATGTCAAATTGGACAAAATGAGAACACTGAGTATAAACAGAAAAAAGGTCACCTTTTATAAAGAACAAATTCAAAAATCAGTACAGAATACAAAAAGGTCACATTTTTCTGCATGAGTGAGTTTGCAAGAAAATGTATATATGTTGTCACACAAGACAATTTAATTAATATCACACAGAAATTTAACTACTTCATCTAGTTCTAAATCACAACTACATAATTCACAACGAACATGATAGAATTGATGAACAGTGCAACAAATGAGTCTTTCTCCCAACAAATGAGGTTTTTGGCACCTTTCCACCTAAAAAACATCGCAACTTCTGTCTACATCTTCTGAGTTTTAGTGGCTCCGTTTTTCTCATGTTGGCAATGAACATTAAGCCTTCTCTCATGGATTCACCGTCCTTGAAGATTGAAATTATGGCAAACGTATATGATGCACCAATGTGACCTCCATCTGCTGCTTGATTAATCATTCCCAATGCATTTGGATCGCTACGGTTGAAATAATAAAACTACAGAAGAAATAACAGATTTAAAAGGCAAAATACATTGATAGAAACGTGGATACATGCGAAAAAACATTAAAAATTACCACACATTTTCTATATAAGGCTTTTAAATTCCCCGATACTCTGCACATTTCTGGAAAGAAGTGCATTTTCAAACAACTGACCAAGGGTTACACTGCCATATATATTTAGTAAAGTCGCCAACGTTACCTTTTGATATACAAAAGGTTCATTACCGACTTGATTGAGGACCCTGGAACTGAGAAATCAAATCAAATGGTTAGGAAATCAAATTAAAGAGCAAAAATCGATTAATACATGCATACCTTAATTTAACATTCATTAAATCTTTGAAGGAATAGGAAGCAATCATTTCAACGATATCAATTAGTAGTTCCCTCGGAAGGGATTCAATGTAGTTTTTTTTATTCTTAGTCATTTTTGAAGATTTTTTCTTCTTCCTTCCCATCTTGGAGAAAATTAAATGAAAGGACCTAAGTTGTGTTCTTCTTATATAATCTCAATGTAATGAATGTGAAAAGTTGCAACTTCTGAAGACGAAGAGACACTTTTGACTTTTGAAATGCAAGTACTTAATTTTTTGAGAAAAAATAAAATATGAAGAATTGTAATTAATGAAGGAGGTTGTTGTATCCAACAGAACGTTCATATGTAGCCACATATGACATTTCAAGGATGGTCAAAATGAGAACCACTATGGGGAAAAAAACAAATGTTTTAGATTAAACATTTTATAAAGAACAAATTCAAAAATCAGTACAAACACAAAAAACCACCTTTTTTTCAACATAACTTGCAATTATGTACATATTGCCACAGATGGAAATTTAATAAATACCACACAGGGTATAAGCAGAAAATTTAACTACATAATCTAGTTCTAAATCACAACTACATAATTTACAACAAATATCATTTCATCGTCACTTCCCTTGGCCAATCATTCTTGCAAGTATTTGCTAGTTTGATGAACAATGCAACAAATGGGTCTTTCTCCCAACAATGAGGTTCTGGCACCCACATTTCACCTACAAATATCGCAAATGTTGTCGACATCTTCTGACTTTTAGTGACTCCATTTATTTATGTTGGCAATGAACATTAAGTCTTCTCTCATGGATTCACCGCCATTGAAGATTGAAATTATGGCAATCACATAGAATGCACCAATGTGGACACCGTCTGTTGCTTGATTAATCATTCTCAATGCATTTGGATCGTTATGATTGAAAAAATCAAACACATAAGAAAAACACATATAAAAGGTAGAATACATTGATAAAAACGTGAATACATACAAAAAAAATTAAAAATTATCACATCTTTTCTGTATAAGGCTTCTAAATTCCCGATGCTCTGCACATTTCCAGGAAAGAAATGACTTTTTGAACTTTCACCGACCATCTACGATAAGCAAAGTTGACCAATGTTACCATTTGACATACAAAAGGTTCATTAGCGACTTGATTGA